>NC_139848.1:5906030-6111030 GCF_963691815.1 Echiichthys vipera | reverse complement strand
CTCCCTAAGCTGCACTGTCGCTGCCACATTCAGTGACATTACATTTTACTATTCAAATAATGTTAAATGTGTACCTTTTAAACCACCCAGAAGTTCTTATTTCATTCACATGCATCTCTCTCAAGTGTGTGATTACATCAAAGTGTCTCATTGGCTCTGAGGACCATAGAACAACCTGCAAACGGGTCCGTCCACTGTAGTGGTTTTAAAGCGTTTGTTGTTTGAGCTCCGCAACCATAAATTATCCTACAGCCTCATTCATCTCCTTCCTTCATAACATATAATTGCACAACAGCTGAAAAGGCTTGCCTCATCTTGCTCTGGGGTAACCATCCTCTCATGTTTCTGCACGCAGGAGCCAAACATGCAATTCTACAGCTGGTGCACACCCCCGTCAGCATCACAACCATCCGGAAATAGTTATAATTACGCAGATATGTGAACATTCTTGACATTATCTCTTATGTAAATATTTCCCCCTTATTGTCTAACCTTAAAGTCTGATAAATGACACGTTATAAAAATGTATGGCAAACTAACCCAGCCCCTCATGAGTGTCTAATTATTTGAGGACGGCACCATCTAGAGGGGAAAACAGGCAATTTCCTGTTTTTTGAAGACGGATCCAACATGGCTGCTCCCATGAAGACGTTTTCAGGCCAACTGCTTGTGTGAAGTAGCTGCAAACCATGAGGGATTCCAGGTAAACCAACACAAACACAGGAAGTCATATTTGAACATGTTGAATGGTGCACACTGTAAGGGCTTGTGTATTAAGCTACAGATCTGTTTTGGTCCTGTTTGAGCGTCTCATCTCTTTCTGCAGCCACCATGGATGCAAAAGAAATAGTCCACTGTGCTGTGCAGTTGGAGAGATCCAATGCGGACAGAAGCTATGGGGACATCTTGACCCTCCTTGGTGACCTTGATAAGTCGCACATCACAGCCGAGCAGCTGGAAACGACCGACATTGTTAAAGTACTCTACAGGCTCCTGAGAAGCTGCTCGGATGACAGCGTGAAGAAGACGGTGAAGAGCTTGCTGTCTAAGTGGAAGAGACAGTACAGCAAAGACACGCAAGGTGTGAAAGGTAAGGAGAATCCTGAGCCCTCTCGTAGGGTTTCTCTGCCAGAGGAGGCCGGGGATGGAGGAGTTTCCCTCTCTGCTTTAGCACAGACTTGTGAAAGTAAAGTGAAGTGTGCAGAAGACGGCGTTTCTCTCACTGCAGAGAGCACCTCCGCATCCTGTTGTCTCTCCTCTGTAAGATCCAAATGTGTTCAGCTGCTTCTTGCTTCCTTCAGCACCAAACTTTCTGATCAAGACAAGGCTGCAGAGCTGGCTTCAGACATCGAGCAGCACATCCATGAGCTCCACAGATCCAGCCAGGTCAAATACAAAGCCTGTGTGAGGAGCAAGGTGGCCAACTTGAGGAACCCTAAAAACGGGCATCTACGTCAGGGCCTCCTGGGCGGCTCACTGTCCCCCGAGGCTTTCGTGCGGATGTCTGCAGAGGAGATGGCCAGCGCCGAGCTCCGGCAGCTTAGGGAGGAGTACTCGACCCGCGGCGTGAGCGAAAGGCAGCTTCCTCGAGGGATAGAAGGGACGCAGACGCAGAAGATCACATGCAAAAGATGTGAGGGGTCAGACTGTACGGTGACGCAGGTGTCCAGGGGGGCCCTTTTCCTGCCTGCGTGGGTGAGGCAGAGCGGCCCTGACGAGGACGCAATGACCTTTGTGACTTGCAGCGGGTGTGGGCAGCAGTGGTACCACAGTGGCTGGGTCTGCCTCTAAAGTATCAGATGAATTATTCAGTCCAATCACATTTAAGTAGCAGAAGGGGGTCTTTTGTTTTTGTTTGCACCAGAATTATCATAAAAAAAAGAATCAAATTGTTACAAATAACGACTATTTTCTTCATTAATTGATAAAAAAGATTGTAATATTACTTATTTTGTTCAACCTGCAGTCCAAAGCCACAAGAATATTCAGTTTACTGTCATAGAAGATCTATAAAACACAGAAAATATTCACTTTAGAGGCGCTGAAACCAATGAGGTTTTAGCATTTAGACTTAATAAAATGATATAAACTGCCGTTGTTGCCAGTTGATTTTCTGTTGATTGACTAATCAATTAATTGGTGGATTGTTTTGGCTCTGTTGTGTATCATTCAAGATTCAAGATTCAAGAAGCTTTATGTATCCCGAGGGAAATGATTGTGCAACAGTTTCAATACAAAGATGGGAAAGGATCAGAGTGACAAAAAGCATAAAAACATAAATCAAATCAAAAGAAAGCTAACGTAAAATAAATCAAACAATAACTAAATGTGACAGAGTGCAACAGACATTGTGGTTAAATGTAGATTTATACAATATACAACAATACGCAGCGTGCAGTTTAGCAGCATACTGAAATAAAATAAGTACAAACTAAATAAATGATAAGGAGCGATAAGTGATAACAGTGTTAAGAGTGTAGCAGCATTTCCTACAGAAATAAGTTACAGTCAAGTACAGTGAAGTGTAGCAGCAGTAAGTTACAGTACCACCAAATAAGTGATGTAGTGGTGGTATAAAGTGACAGTGGAGTGTAGCAGCATTTCTTATTGAACTAAGTGACAGTAGAACTGAATAAAGTGATGCAGTGATGATATAAAGTGACAGAGTGACATTTTCTCATTGCCTAAAATCAGGCCTCATGTTGGTAGTTCTCCTGTTTTCCCTTCTCTTGACAGATCTCATGTTTCTGTATGGTTCGATAAAGAGTTCAAATCATTGTGTTGAAGTATTTGTGGTGCTAAAAAGTATTTATTCTTAATGCCAAACGTGAAAGCAACAGAACGAGACGGAGCATTCTCCTGCGGTCTAGTGAACGCTGCAAGTATTTCCTTAAACAGTGAAAGAGTGGGAACGGTCCGAGGAATGCAGAGAGGAAACAAAGGACAGAGCATTCTTGCAGGATGGAGCGCAGCATATCTGTGGTCTGAGACATTTTGTATCCTTTTATTTTGTACGTGCATTCACCACTAAACCCATAAACCCGAGTCACTGCTGCAGCTTCAGAGTGAAACCACAGCTCCTAAAGAAGTAACTGTCGTCATCTTCCCTGCTGAATCATTTCCTGTCTCCTCTAGTTCATCTGTACTTACAGTAGCTCATTTAACTGCATTTCCTGGCTCCTCTTTCTTACGTTAACATTTTCTGGTCAGAGGAACGATGTAAAGCCCCTACAGTCTTGACTTTTTCCCTCACTAATGCATCGTTTTCCTGATGTCTTGCACTCATTGTGAGTCACACTTGGTATAAATGCCTAAATTCCTTTAAAAGCAGGAGGATAAAACATGCCCCTAGCTTCCTACAATATCCCATTCACTGGAGCGTCAGTGGATGAGACATGTGACTTAAAAAACGGTGAGCATGTGAGTCACTAATGCCCTCACAAGTAGCCTCGGGGCTGGATATCCCATGGTCCTTCACTCTGTCGACGTGGCACACTGACTCATTTACACGTTCTTGTGACATCACATCCCAAGGCATTTACTGTACGGCCCAAGGGTGTCAGAAAACAGTTAAAATCTTTCATTTTTTTGACCTGAAAGTGAGTTAGAAGAACATTTCCTGCAGCCTCAGTTGGTTTAAAAAGGACAAATCTGGGATATCTAAATATAACACCACCCTGGAGCTGCAATATCTTATCAGGCAGATAAAGGAGGAGTGTGGGGGTTTGGTATCTCAGCACTGTGTCGCGTCTCCTCTCAGATTCTCCCTGACCTCTGTGAGTGTTGTGATTGTGGGTGACGAATTCAACCCTTTCACTCTTTCAGCCCAGAAGTGGGCTCCTTTGGTAAATATGAGGCTGACAAACCTGCAGTAGTGCATTCATTCAGAACATAGTTGCTCATCTCTGCACTGGCATGCACAGGGGGTGCCCTCCATGAGCCAAAACGCATGCTAAAGTGTCCTTTAGGAGGCAAAATTTGTGCTAAAGTGCGCTCTAGGAGCCAAAACATGTGCTAAAGTGCCCCCTAGGAGCCAAAATGTGTGCTAAAGTGCCCTCTAGGAGCCAAAACGCATGTTAAAGTTCCCTCAGGAGCCAACATGTGTGCTCATTAAAGCCTAAAGTACAGCATAATTTAATGTTTTCAGGACATTTAATAATAAAATCCTTGTAACAATGCACACTCATTTTTTTCAAGTCAATGTTTCTGCTGAATATCAAGAACAAGCCACTCAACAGCATCATGTGTAATGGACTTGCTTTAAGTGTAACATCTGTGAAGAAATTAAGTAACTCTGCCCAACTTAACATCTTAATGAAAAAAGTAAAGTCTAAAACATTTTTCATAGAAAGGAAACTGCTGTTAGTAAGTAGATTTTAGTACTTTTGTTTAATTTTGTAACTAACACACTCCTGATTCCTGCACTGTAATGATGTTTAAGATTAGTCTTCAGTTATCACAAATGTGAGAAATAAAAAATGCTAGAAATGACTCATCTATCGGTCAAATTGAATCAGTATTTTAAAGTTAATGTGCAGTGACTACAAATCATTTAAATTGTATTTGTTAATATCTAATACAATGTACTCTCCCTATTCAGTGAATTTAATCCATGAATAAGATGTGTAAATATTCAAGTGTTTACTTAACATTCTTGCCCCAACTGAATGTTAATTGTTACTATCTATAAATGACTTAGATGAATTTAATGCATTTTACTACAGAAAAGGTCATTTTGTTCAGTGCAGGAAGCTTCTGGAGGCTCCTAACTGCACTGTTTTAACCCAGTGACTTTCATAATGTTGGTTTAAATATTCTCCATGTTAAAAAAAGAAAGAAAAAATAATGTTAAATACGCAAAAGGACAGAAAAAGAGATGGAAATGCAATGAGTCGCGGATGCAGGGACTTCCAGGAGGGCGCATGATGAGGAGGCGTGACTCCCGGGTCATGTGAGCGTCATCAGCGGCTCCGGGGCCAGAGAGCGACGGGGAAGCCGGAGCGCCATGTCACCGGCTGACAGCAGCGCCCTGCCGGGATGGAGGAGGGGGATTTGAACACAGCAACCCGGCTGTGACACCGACACCGACACCGACAGGTACACTCACCGACAAAGCTAAGAAACTTTAAATAGCAGTGTTAAAAACGTCCACTCTGCGGTTTTAAACGGTCGTGAGTGGGCAACTGTTAGCGCTTCCATTATCGGACAGCTACTGTTTATGGTGAGGCTTCCGTTATCGGACATTTTCTGTGTTTCCTATCACGTTGTGTCGTCTACTGTCATGTTATGCTCTTTAATGCGTCTCAATATTTTAATAAAAGAAGTGAAAGCGTCGATAAAAGCTTTAATTAAGTTTATTTGCTAGCTACAAACCGCTTAACTTCCGCTGTAACCATGGAAATAGAAGTCTTATTTTCATTACCATGGTTACGACGTTCTTTTTGAGCCTGACTTTACATTATTTGCACATTGGTCTTATTTAAATATCTATTTTTGCTGATTTCATGCTTGTTTTTAAATCAGAAAAAAAGATTTCTAATTTAAAAAAATTTATAAAATTATTTAGTAATTTTTAAAGGTGTACACGTGTTCTGTACCTACTTACCTGTGGCCTTAAAAATGCTGTTTGCCCCTGACAGCTGTTATCACCCTGTTGTTAGTGTTATAAACTGTTTATTGATAGTAAGTGTGTTACACTGACTCACACTCACACTGCTGAACCAGCTTATCACCCTGCTCATGCAACACACCAGCTCTTCAGTGGAGGATTTCACATTTTGTAGGTTTACATTAAATCGTGCGCTTGGTTGTTTGCAGGAAATATTCACAACTTTATTAGAAATAACCCCACAGAGCAGCCTTCTGTTTAAACAGGAGCATCCTGCTGAATGGATCTCATGACCTGGAACTCAAAATATTAATGTTTCTCCAAAACAAATGACAGGATCAGTGGTGCAGTCTGTGTTTTCAGGTCCCAAGACAAAGACATCATTTACCCAATTTGGCTCGTTGGTTTGAAAATGTAACTGTAGCCCACTGCAGAGATAAACTCCTCACTTCATTCATGCATTTAAACTCTACAAAGTAGTCTAACTCTTCCTAACAAGCAGAGGATTTGGCCCAGTTTGTCGTAATTGGCTGCATTTACAATACTTTCTATTGGATGTAGTAGTAGAGTTAGTATAAAATAGGCTTATATCATCAAATTAACTTATTTGTGAAGTTCCCAAACACACTTGTTCAGTACTTGTCCGAGCTGTGATGGATGAGGTGATGTTCACGTAACAAAGCTCCTCCTCGCTCTCATTTAATTTAAAGCCGCTCGCTCTGAGATTTCCCACTCCCATCTCACAGATTTGCTCTGGTATGTGGGCGGAACGACTGCCATTCAGCTTAAACTGGCATGTTAAGCATGCAAGTGTGTGGTATGTAATTACATTTGTTTGCTAATCCTTATTAGTCACTTGTCTTTGCAGCTGGGAGTGGGTGAACTCTCGGTAAAGTTGGATTCTCTTTCTCTCTCTCTCTCTCTCTTAGAGATTGTTGACAAAAAGGTCTGTGTCCTGATGTAACAGTGGGTTTTAAAGTCTCGTGCACAACTCCCTGGTCCTGTGATCAGTGTCCATGTGATGCACGGCACGCATCATTTCACTACATAACTGATACACACACAGTGCAGGAGGTTCATTAACTGCGTCGGCTGTAATGAGTGGGCTGTGGCAGTTTTTAATGGGATTATCTAGTCCACTGACTTTAATCAGTTCACGTCCTGTAAACCGTTTTACTTCCTTAAAATCTGTGTTTGTGTGAAAGCTGACTTAGGATCAGTTTGTTCTTATCTCATCACAACTTTATCTGAGGCCAAAGGTGAAAATCAATAAAGGAAGACATGCTACACAATGAATGATTCAGGACTCTCATGTTAGCAGGCTGCCGAATTGTTTATTAATGCCATTAAGGTTTATCTTTGAATCATTTAAAGTCACTAAAGCAGGACCTGCAGACTACAGTGTGGCTGTTGTTCGGCTCTTTGCTCTCTAAATTGAGTTTTTGTGCTCCTCAGGAACCATTTTCTCTGTTCTTGGTGCCTCCAAACCGCCCGTGCAGACTAGCACCATGACTTCCAAGTCGGCCCTCCTAAAGGTGATCCTCCTGGGTGACGGCGGTGTCGGCAAATCATCGCTCATGAACCGCTACGTCACCAACAAGTTCGACTCGCACCTCTTCCACACTATAGGCGTGGAGTTCCTCAACAAAGAGCTGGAGGTGGACGGCCACCACGTCACCCTGCAGATCTGGGACACAGCGGGCCAGGAGCGCTTCCGCAGCCTCCGCACGCCTTTCTACCGCGGCTCCGACTGCTGCCTGCTCACCTTCAGCGTGGACGACGGACAGAGCTTCCAAAACCTGGCCAACTGGAAGAAGGAGTTCACCTATTACGCTGACATAAAGGAGCCAGACAACTTCCCTTTTGTGGTGCTGGGCAACAAACTGGATGTGGCCGAGCGGCAGGTGTCAGGGGAGGACGTTAGGCAGTGGTGCCGCGAGAACGGGGGCCACCCGTACTTTGAGACAAGTGCCAAGGATGCTACTAATGTAGCGTCAGCCTTTGAGGAGGCGGTACGTCGCATTCTGGCGCTGGACAACAGAACTGATCACCTGATCCACACCAACACAGTGGACCTGCAGAAGAAGAGTCACCCGGACCCCGCCTGCTGCTGAGGGGAGCGCTGAGTGTGAGACACGTGTTGCCACATGTGGTATGAGTGTAGCTCCGCAGAAAGAGGAAGTGGTTTGCTCAGGAGCTACTGTATGTGATGTCCTCAGATAGACTTGTGACCAGGATCAGCCTTTTTAAGCAAATACTGATGTTTTTTTAGAGCAAAACTGAATAATTTGTGCAAATATTCTTCATTCTCACCACACAAGGGACTCAAAACTCTCCACCCACCATTTACCAACAACTTAATATGATCATTAATGTGTACAAGTCATTAATGGATAGTTAAGAAAGTGATATTTCTGACACGTTTTATAGATTTATTTGTGGTCAGCGATGAAACTCAGTTGTATCAGAGGCTGACGTAATTGGCCTTTACTGAGTGATTGTGACTTGTGTTGGTGATAAAAGCTGATGTCACCTCTAGAGTACAAATAGTTCCCTAAACACAAACTGCAGTGGTTATAAATAATAATGTGGACGTCACTGATGGAGCCGTGGGTACAGGTTTAGCCCACAAAAAGAGAAGTCCTGAGATTATTTCCTGCCTTTAGAAGCAGATACGAGCATACAGCTCAAATATAGTTATTTAGTAGGGATACAGCGCAGTAACACACTTCTTTAACAAACAAACTAATATCAGAACATTTCCATCTACAACTTCAACTCAACTCTTAAACTGTAAAAACGTATGTGGTCATTTAAATTACACATAAAATTAAAATAAATGAATTAGATTGACTCCTTTTGGTGCAGATGGGTTTAATCACATGATGATGATTGATTAGTTGTTGTTTTGTTTTGTTTTTTAGATAAAAGTTGATGTTCTGTTGGGAGGATCTTAAAAAAGTGTTAGTACCATGATGGGATCAATTGTTTCTCGACGAAAGAAAAGACGCTCCTTGTAGTTTTTGTTGCAGTTATTCATTTCGTGTATTTAAGTATTTATTGATCACGACCCTCCTCTCTAAATAAAAAGCGGAGCACACTGCAGTGTAAGCTTGACCTGACTCTAATTAAATTGTCGCCTGTATAATGTTCATTATCACGGCCTTCTTTAAGGCAAATGACTCAAACTGCACTGGAAATAAAACAGCAGCAAGCCATGAAACTGTGTAATACATCTGTCTTTTGTGTGCCTGTGAATGTTCTCATGTGTCCAGGTCGTCGTTATCCTCAAAGCAATTTCAGTCAAAAGCAACAGGACTTGGTTATTTGTCTAGGAAGACGTTTCACCTCTCATCCAAGAGGCTTCATCAGTTCATGTACGCAACTGACCAGACTGGGACTGGACCAGGACCAGGACCAGGCTGGGACAGGACCAGGACAAGGGCCAGGACCAGGTCCAGTCCCAGCCTGGTCAGTTGCGTACATAAGCTGATGAAGCCTCTTGGATGAGAGGTGAAACGTCCTTTCTTTTGTGTGTTTTTCAGAAGAGCAGCGTCCTCTATGTCCACAAGGTGGCACCCATGTATCAGAAACGTGTGGCTTCACAGTAACAGCCATCATCTCCATCAAGGTGTTGCCTTCCAATCATTACATAGTTACACGCGTGTGCTTTAACGTGGGCTTGTGAAAACGTATTTTTAGTAAAAATTCTGTTTTGTTTACAACAACATTGATGGAAAAATGAGGCGGGTGTCAATCAAGTCTGCCCAGTGCCCACACACACACACACGCACGCACACACACACACACACACACACACACACACACACACATACACACACACACACACGTCTGTGCACAGGTCTAATCAGGTGACATAAGTGAAAGCACCTGCTGTGAGGAGGCAATTAAGTCACTGAGCTTCACCTGGTGCAAGAGTTTGTTCTGATTACACAGGAATGCTTCTTACCTCAAACAGGTAGGACTGTTTTTTATTAACTCGTGTTGTGATTAAACCGTCTGTCAGCTGCTTCCTAGATGCCTCTGTATGCTACACACTGACCCTTTAGGTAGGTTTCTTTTATTCCCATGAAGAAAACTGCACAAACCAAAAGAAGGAGACAGTACACAGCGGCGTCACGATAATAAAAAATATCGGTTTTACTAGAGAAGGTTACAAAAATCATCACTATATAGGAGTCATAGAACTATTTCCGACTTAAAAAATAAAAGCATAATGAAACACCTACAGGGACTACAATGCCATCAAAGTACAATGGAGTTTTTTCTTTAGAAAAGAGTGGGTGGAGAGGGAGAGGGAGAGGGAGAGGGAGTGGGGGCAAACACCGCCTACCATAGTTGCCAGTACATTTGACTACACATCACCTGAAAAACTGCAAAGACACCGTCATGTCTCCTTCATGCAAATAACGAGGAAACGACAACACCCTGACACGCATCGTCTTAGAGGAAGTTTGCCTTTACATCAACCTGGCGGCAAAGCACGTATATTAATCAAACAGAACACACATGGCAATATAGTCCTTTTTTATACAGAGTAGACAGCTGCACACATGGACGATACTGACATGCTTCATCTCATCAAACATTTGTCTTCAGTGTTTTGGTTTTTTTTGCTTTTTGTATTTTTTAGGGTGATGATCGATATAGAATATAGCTCATGATTATGAAACAATGTCTGGTTATAAAATTAATGTATGAAAATTCCTGACTTTTTTCTTTTTTTTAGTAATTATTCAGAGTGTAAACATCCAAAAAACAGTCTCTGTGGCTCATGACGTTAGAAAGCAAAGGGAAAAAAGGGTAAAAAGTGACTTTTTTTCTCGTTCGGCCGGGTAAAATAAACCAAATAAGCACAAACAAGTTCCATCAAATCATTATTACTGAATCACGAGAAGAACTCAGCTGCCTAAAACTGATAAAACATTAAAAATCAATGTCAATATTGTTTTTTTTTTCACATTTTAAGATGTGTACGTCACAAGCACCTCAAGCCGTCGTATCGTACCGTAAACGCACCGCATCCCTCTCACGACATATCATTTAAGATGTTACGTTACGATTAGTATATCAAATGCAGAACTAGTATTGGAGTGCTAAACACATATCTCAAAGGGTACATTTACATATATCTGTGGAAAACAAGCTCATCATAGATCGTGGCGAAACACCGATTGTGCTCTCCCCGCAGAGAGAGAGAGATAGAGAGAGAGAGAGAGAGAGAGAGAGGTGTAGATCAGGTGTTTTCGGGTGGTTCAGCTATTTACAGGTGGACTTCACTCGCAAAAGGAGGGATTTTAGAAAACGATGGAGTCGTTTTTTACTGTTTTTATTCACAATTCGGGAAGTTTTTAAATGGTGAAGCTTTGGAAAAGAACACAACTGGGTAAATCAGATTCGGTTCGATACCTGAGGTGTGTCTTTTATCTGCGATGGTGGAGCGAAAACCGCAGAGGTCTTCTTAGGCTTACTCACTTTCCCGCCAGAAGTTAAATGAGAAGATCGACACGACTTTCATGGTCGGACGGCGATTGAGCGGCTGGCAGCTTCATATATAACATACAGACCTGAAATCTGTCTCATTCTTCTCATTTAACCCTTCGCAAGAAAGAAAATACGCAACTATTCCTTTGATAAAAGTTTGCTACACCTCTGGTCTTAAATGAACGGTGAATGACTGGGCAGATAAATCAACTCTGATCGTGTAAACGCACAATAATCCTTGAGATACCACGTGATTTGAGTCTTTTGGGTGTTTCCATTAGGGGGGCTGGGGGAGAGGGGGTCTGGAGTGCTTTGTGTTATTAAGGGATTCTCATTTCCCCCTATCTTTTTTGTTTCATAATAGTGCAGCAACGTATCGAGCATTAGCAATAAAAAGTCTAAAATGGAGAAGAGCGTGAAAAGGAGAAAAAACCCTATGAGCGCAAAAAAACACGTAAAGAAGAAAGATCGTAATAGTACCTGGCATACTTTCCAAAGAGTATTTTAAAAAAAACAACAACATTCGCACACATTCGCACAATATATTCATATTCATATATATATGCATATAAAACACCAAAAAACCAGAGGAAGCCGGTCACCGCCGGGCTTCCCTGTGGCCGAAGAGGACAGTGAACAATGTTTGTTTTAGGCTGTTAGGAGCTGTGTGTTGAGAGGCTGTGCTGGCTCAGGGCGCGAGGCCATCACAGCCGGGGGCCACGTTCACGAGCCGCCGCCCCAAAAAGCACGGGGGAGGAGACGCTTCCGAACTGGTTCACCGTACCTGAGCTCGAAACCCCCGGGCGGCGGGCGAGCTCTCCCGTTCTGAAGCATCTGCCTCCGTCCGGGCCCGCCGCTACTCCTCATCCTCTATTCTCTTCCCTTCCGGGTGTGAGCCCACGACTCTTAATAAAACATCGTGGAAGGGGAGAGGATGGAGAATCAGGAGGTTTGGGGACTATCAAACATGACCGAGGTGGTTCGGTTTAACGGAGGGAGGGGGTGGGGCGCTGGGTGTTGCAGGGTGGGGTGGGTGGAGGAGGTATGTAAAGGGATGGGTGGTGGCGGCGGGAGAGGATGGCTTGTCCTTATGAGTAGGAGGAGGAGTTCTGGCCCTCCTTGGAGCGCGCCTCGGCCTCCAGATCCTGGTCGTCCTTAGTCTTGATGTCCTGGTACTCGTGCGTGGAGACGGCGCTCTTCAGGTAGGCCCAGTTGGCCCCCAAAATCATCAGGTAGTGGATCTGAGGACAAAGAGAGAATCTTCATTTACTTAAGGTGTTTGAAATAATGTGCAGTAGAGGTTTAATAAGGATGAACCCTGGGCGCCTCCCTAGGGAGGTGTTCCAGGCACGTCCAGCTGGGAGGAGGCCTCGGGGAAGACCCAGGACCAGGTGGAGAGATTAGATCTCCACATTGGCCTGGGAACGCCTCAGGATCCCCCAGTTAGAGCTGGTTAATGTGGCCCGGGAAAGGGAAGTTTGGGGTCCCCTGCTAAAGCTGCTGCCCCCACGACCCGACCACCTGATAAGAGGCTGAAGATGAGATGAGAGGTTTAAGACCGTGTCCCGATCTCATATAGGGTCAGGATCATGGGTCAGAAAAGCACAATCTGATGGGATGTAGTAGCACATCCTGGTATTTCTGGCATACTGCGTTTAACATACAGTGTGCTGGGACTTTCTAGTCTTTTTCCACCACACTGACAGCAGGGTAGTGTGGGTGTTGGAGAGCAGGGGCGATGGTGTGACCGTTTCAGCTCAGACTGGAACAATGCACACTGGACCTTCAGGTATCTTTGCTACACTTTGCCTGTGTTTGCACATCGCATGCTACATTTTGGCCAAATCAGCGCGTACTGCTAGTACAGTAGGCGGTGTCTTATTTTTGTTTGTGCCGTTGATGGAAACCGTTCTCCCACAATGCAATGCAACAAAGGGAACGTAGAGCTGCTAACAGCTGGGAAGAATTTGTGGATAGTAGGGGAACGGCTCCAGAAACACTTCAGACACAAAAAAACTATCACATTTTTGGAAAATGTAATACTTTTCAACGCTGTTTCACCCCTATCCATACTTTGTTTTAATGTTTTGTAGCTGTGAGTAGCTCCTCCTTCCTTTGTACATTGCGCCGTGTAAAAAAAAAGCAAAACTCTCTTTGTATGACCAATTATTTTTGAGTATGAACAGACTATAAACTCCAAACCTGTTAGGAATTACAACAGTATGCAGTGTTGTGTCGAGACAGAGACGCTTATTAGCGGTTGTCTGGGATGCAAACCTGTTTTTAATTCAGCGTGGCCCAAACGCAGCTTAATATTTAGTGTGAATGGAGTTAATAATGATAGAAATCCTAAAATATGTTTTGAATGGTACAAAATTGTCTCACTGACTGAGCGTTCAGATTTTAATTGCAGTCAAAAGCCAACAGCTGATTTCACTAAGTGGTATTTGTTAGCGGGGTCACCCGGCAGGATGAAAACATGAGTCTGCTACAAAATAGTTATGAAATAACGGGGAAATAATCTAATGGTAGCATTCTCTCGTCCTTTTTTAAAACACTACTCTGCATCTCTTTCATACTGAGTGAGCTGGAAAACATCACGGCACAGAAAGGTCGTTCAGACGATCCAACGAAAACATCTGCTTTTTGCTTTTTTAGCATTTCTCCGTTGCCCGCGGACATAAAACAAAGCAGTCCGCCTCTGCAGTGCAACACTGACCCCGTCTACACACACACACACTCACACTCACGCAGCAGAGGCAGGCTGCAGGGTTGGATGACATACTGACAAAAAAAAAAAAAAAACGTGTGAGAGGCGGGGTTGCTATGGCAACAGATAAGCACGCCATGGCAACGTGCATATTTTGAGTAGCACATCACCGGGAGGGATCATGAGCAGCTTACCAATGCGATGACGGTGGCTCCGGCGCCGGCGAACGCCACGATGTAGAGGTGGTAGGACAGGTAGAACTGTGGACGGAAAGAGCAAATTAGAGGGGAGGAGAGAGAGAGAACGGGAAAGAAAGGTCAGGTCAGCGTCCTCTCACCTCGCTGGTGTTACAGATGTCTCCCAGTGTGGCTCCACAAGCTTTTCCCGGAGTGGCGTTCCAGGGAATAATACCTGCAGGATCAGAGAGATGAAACGTTACAGGGCTGCCGCTCTCTCTCTCTCCTGAGCCAAGAAGCTTTCTCCTCCCCCGGGACCGTATGATTGAAGGCATTATGAATCCGGCGCGGATAAAGATTAAAGGAAACGGGCCTCTGAGCCTTTCCTACATGGGTCGTTATTTAGATTTGACTTCTTTATTGTGAAAACATTTGAGGGAAGTGGCGAGTATGGGATCATTTTAGGCTTTATTCTTTCTTTTCTTGTACTTCTTTTTGTTAAACGTCCCATATAACGCTCACTCTCACTGCAGCCCGGATAGCTGTGACATCACAACCATACAGAAGTCCTGACGCTCATTTAAAGGCGGGATTTCTGTGTGTTTCTCTGTAGATTGAGTGCGAGCAGCTTTATAATAAAAGAAAGACGTGGAAATCTCTCTTTTCACAATATGGGACCTTTAAGATTATCGTTCTAATTAATATGAAACAAGAACGTTTTCACTCTGATGATTATTTGATGACTGCCAGTAATTGGGGTTAATATTTCATACGGTGTAGTACACTGACTGACTGCCAATGAAGCATATGTGAGCCTCATCCTACTTTGTGAGCGGGCCAGCTGTCCTTCAAATGTGGGTCACATACTGTACATTAGGTCGAGCAGATATGCAATCAGCGTCACTGTGCTGTAATACTGCAGGAAGGTGGATTTTCATAGAGATCCAATCAGGCGCTCAATAATCTAAATGTATTTTCTGACCTCTTCCTATATGGAAAATGACATGAAAGGGAGAACCAGACCTAGAGATAAATATGTGATGTTTCGAGTAAAGCCTTTTGGATTAGTCTGGAAAAATGTTCCTATGTACGTCCGTCCTGCAGGTAAAGCCTGGTGTGTGTGTGTGTGTGTGTGTGTGTGTGTGTGTGTGTGTGTGTGTGTGTGTGTGTGTGTGTGTGTGTGTGTGTGTGTGTGTGTGTGTGTGTGTGTGTGTGTGTGTGTGTGTGTGTGTGTGTGTGTGTGTGTGTGTGTGTGTGTGTGTGTGTGTGTGTGTGTGTGTGTGTGTGTGTGTGTGTGTGTGTGTGTGAGAAACAGGATGTTCTCTTATGTGCAAAGTTAAGATCTTTTGTGTAGGAGCAGACACAAGCCAATCCGGCTGTTAAGTCGTGACGTAACGCCCTTTCAAAATATGATTCCCGGGTCCAAGCCTTTTATTTCTACAATGCCACAGTGCCATGTTCCCCGTTGTTTGAACGGATCTGAGTTTTAATTGTCATTTTACCTCTTTCTCATCATTTAAAAAGGTGTTTAACAGACGAAAGAGGTGATGTAATGGTTCACATGTTTGACCTTTGTGTCTGTTTTGTTTCAACGGAGCATTTGGACCCAGAAATCTTATTTTGAAAGGGTGTTACGTCCGACTTAACAGCCGGATATGTTTGTTTTTACCCCGTTAACAAGGCCCACCTGTCCTACAAGTCCTGCACAGCCGATCCAATTAATGTGTAGTGAAAATGTGTCCTCCTTAATTAGATCAGGTGTGCAGAAACAGAGCAGGAGCAGACATTTAAGGGACAGGCCGGCCTCACTGACGCGAGGATGAGCAGAGAAACACGGCTTCATAACAGTTGTTTGTGGTGTTCATTAGAATAGTGGACATTTAACGGCCCCGAGGGGAAAATCCACAGTGTCGATGTTTCAGAAACAGCTCTTTCTCAACATCACACATCAGCTTTTCCTATTGGTATAAACGACTGTAGTGGGACAACCTACCATACTGCCTGACGTCCACGCAGATGGAGTCCGGAGCGGTGATGTTGGCGTCAGGAGACCTCATGGCAGCGCAGGTGTTCCACATGTTGAAGAAGAGGAAAACGGGTATCGCCGTGAAGCCGAAGATGGCGAGGAACGCCAGGAAGAGGATGTAGGTCAGGAACATGAACTGAGGGGGAGAAAAGGAAGAAAGAAATCGTGAGGGAAAAAAAATAGGTTATTCCTTTAAGACCTCCGCCCACCGCGCTCACATTCAGAGGCCGGGTTTAAGCTAATGTTACTGGACATCTGCAGCAATTAGAGTAATCAGGCCAGAAAGGACAAACTGTGCCAGAGTTGCCCTCAAGGGCTCAAGCGGGACTCTGAGTGTGTGTGCACAAGTGTTTGCACCATCTAGCTTTTCCTGTATGTGTGTCCATACAGTAAATGTGTCACAGAGGTGTGTGACTGTGCAGCGCTTTCACGATAACCCTTGGCTCGTAACGCATTTGTGTTCATATAAGCCTGTAAGCAACACTATTTTAAGCAATAAGAGCGTTATTTAATACACATCAAAGTAATTAAACCTCATTCGGAGGCTTTAATTCGGAGTGTATATCTGGGTCAGTGGGTGTGAAGATTTGCAGCAGCTGCTTGTGTGCGCGTGTTGACGTACGAAGGCGGTGATGCAGCGTCCGCAGACGGTGGTCTTGAAGTCGCTCTGCAGCTCCTTCTTGATGGCGCTGGTGGTGTAAAAGCCCTCAGCCAGCAGGAGGATGGCGTAGACGAAGAAGAAGGAGGCGATGCCGTAGATGATGTACTGAAAGATCTGGATCCTGAAAACACACGCGCAGAACAAATAGGACACAAAGTTAATCTACACTCTTTGTGCAAATCCTCAAGTTACCAGTCGTGGGATATTCTGAATCATGGCGGATCATGTGGGTGGATCATCTCGACAGTTTTAATGACCGCGGGGAGGTACCAGTATATTCACTGTTGTCTCAAGGCTTCCTACTGACATCGTTAATGGAGCCAAGAACTCATCAGTGATTCATCGTACACCCTAAGAGAGATGTTGGATGGTGTCGTGAGAGAGAGCTGAACTTACACCACGGCGAGGGTGGCGTGGTCTGCGGTCACCCTGGAGAAGTGGTTCTCCAGCATGGTCAGGGTGCCAGTCAGCGCCACGTGGCCGCAGCCGCAGAACAGAGCCACGCCTGAGAAGCAGAGGATGGTGGCCACCAGGGAGGCGTAGGGCACGCCGCCCAGACACTTGATGCAGCACTCGAAGCATCCTGCAGGGGGAGACAGAGAGAGCGCGGTTAAAAGCTTTCCTGAAGAAGGAAAATAATCTCCACGGCTAGAAAACGCCTTTATTCTATCAGACTTAAAAGTGCAAATGTGCAAATTCTGAACAAGAACACTTCTGGTGACGACACTCACTGCAACACTCGAGGGCCTTTAGTCCACTGCTGTAGGGCCTTTACTCGTTTATTATGTGGCGAAACCTGCGCGGATGTTCAAACGGTTCAGGCTGAAACTGTGCGACTGTGTGTGCTGCAAGAGAAGAACAACACTTCTCCCAGTGCGGCATGTCGAGCGGCTAATCAAAGCATCTTTCACAGTTAGTGCGCGTTCACTTTGGGCTCGGCTGGGAGCGTTGAATATTACATGCAAGCCGCGCTACATGCTCTCATCTTACACGGCTCCGAAGAATTACTCCCATCTCCCTTTTGTCTTTAAAGAAACATTTCAAACTTATTTTTTTTCTTTCTCATGCATGAATAACTCGTGACCTGAATAGATCATTTCAAAATAAAAGCCGTTTTCTCTCAAATACTGAAGATGTCTTCGCTGTGAGTTGGTGTTCTCTTGCAGATGAGGATGTCATTTAATTTTGGTTCCAAGGCAAACAACGAAATCGACCCGCACACCTTGCATATATTTTCATCATTCTCCGGCATTTCTCTCATTTTTCACAACTTCAAAATGATGATGAATCATGGGCAATTATCCCCCGTGCTCCAGCGGTTTCTACCAAATGATGATAATGATGAATTAGTACATTTGTTTTCCATTAACCGTGGTGGCGCGTGAAGCTCATAACTCACTCGGGATACAGGCACAGCAAACGCGGTGCTTTCTGCTCCCATCCCCGTCAAGAGGATGCAGAGGAATGAAAAGGAAGGGAAAATAACACCTTGTATTGAGCACAAGAGTCGTTTATGTAACGCCCGTTTAAAATAGATCCTCCACCAAAGCAGGAAGTTACTCCGGGAAAAGAAAACAACAAATGAACCGTCTTGTGTGCCACTTTGCTGTTTCCATGACAACCTGCTCCAGTTTGCAATTCTGAAGCATCATTATTTCATGTTCAGGACTTTGTTGATCCTCAACATGTCTATTTTAAAGCTTTTTAAACGTATTACATCTCTGTCAAACCCTTACTAAACCCACTGAAGGCTACGTCCACTCTTCTTTTTTTTTTAAGTGAGCGTTCAGGCCAGGTAGTGTTACAAGTAGTTATCGATGAGATTAAAAGAGCAGATTGATTTCAGCTCCTCTGAGGCGAGGAATCTTAAAAGCATCACTGCTGAGGAAGTCGGTCAAGGATTTCTCCCAAACTATGAAGTGGATCTCTGTCTGAACTCTCATCAGGCCTTTATGGCATGGGTGATCCAGTAAAGGGCTGCTGTGGCTGCAGGATTTCATTCCAACCAAGCAAGAACACACCTGACTCGACTTACTCAATCACCTGAACTGTCTTCACACAGTTGATTTGTTGGACCAGGTGTGTTTTTGATTGGTTGGAATGAAAACCTGCAGCCACAGCGGCCCTTTACTGGATCACTTTGACACCAATGCTTTATGGGGTCAAAATGTCCCTGCATACAGTACTTTATACTGATGACGTTCCCTTCAGCCTCGCTGTGCATTGTGTTTAGCACTGATTAGCAAATGTTAGCATGCTAACACGTTAAACTAACATACCTGCTTAACGTCAGCATGTTAGCATTGTCACAGTGAGCTCCACATTCTATACTGTTCTCTGGTTTTACCATATTTCATTTACTGTGCAGAAGTCTGGGGAAACACATGAATCTACACTGCAATCACTAACTTTACTCTACAAAAAAGAGCTATAAGAAAAGTCCACAAAGCTGAATATGGAGACCACACAACGTCAAAAACAATCAAATCGATATTGTAGAATTTTAAAAACGGCCCAAATAATGTTGAAAGCAAAAAAACCCTGGTGATTTACAAAGACTATTCTTCAGCAGAGAAGGGGGTTATAACCTGAGGGGGAAATAGATTGAAAACTGTTATTGTGCGAACCACAACGAAATGTTTCTGTATTTCAGTCCAGGGGGTAAGATTGTGGAACAGAGTGTGGATTGAGGCAACGTACAAGTGTGATTAAGCTTAAAAAGATGTATAAAGAAGGAGTCTTCATAAAGTACAGAGAGGAAGAAGGAAGCCCTAATAACAGATAATACAGATGTACAGCGATAGATATAGATTTAAAAAGGATTTCAACATGTGATCAAGTTTAAAATGGAGAAGGGGTAGTGTTAAATAAGTTATTCTACTTACCACTCCTCTTGGACATGTTTTGTGTTTTATTACTGGCAAAAAAATTATTATTGTTCCTTTTGATTTTTCCCTTTTCTTTCCATTATTTCTATTTACGTTGATTTTCCTTTTACATGTTCAAAATAAAAAAACGAAACTTGACATGTTAAGATGGTGACGTTAACATCTAGCTCGAGTGCAGCCTCACAGAGCCGTCATCATCACTGTGGTCTCGTCTTTAGGTGCATGAACAACAACGGGAAAGGAAAACTTCTTTCTGTGCTCGATTGGACAGTTTTGTACGGAGCTCCTTAAGTCCATCGATAACTTGTGCGAACAAGATAATAACTTCTTCCCACAAGACAATTTTAGCAACTTTGAAAACCAAAAGTCTGAAACCTTATCTGTAGAAGCAGTCAGTATGTTTACCGCGCATCAGTGTCATGTGCTGATAGGACCTGTTTGCTGTGGTTTCCTCTGTTGAGGCTCACACTGACCTCGCTGTAAGGCCGCGTGCATTCACATACTGAAAACGCCTCCGCTTCATGTTTGCGCGAATGAAAACACCCAAGCCCCCGATAAATCTAAGATGCAACTGTTCCCTCCGAAGTGCGCTGCCGCCGCTCAAGACTGTGTTGCGTAACGAAGCGGGGGCCCGTTGCATAATAGATCCAAATCCTATTAATGTTAATGAAGGAAGCGGGCTGATGGAGAGGTGGAGCTGATAAGGCTGGATGCCTCTAAAATCCTGAGCCGAGAAACAGGCCAGGCCTCAAGGGGGTTTGGGGGGGGGGGCGGCGATGGCCTCTCTGGTCGATACAATGAGAGGCTGTTTAAAAGCTGCTCTGCACTGACACTCAATCCTGCTATAAAGGTCAGTGTCAACAAGTCATTTAATGTTAGTCTTCCTGTCTTTTCTCTTTAGAGAGAGAGACTAAAACCTGCCAGGGAGATGTGGTAACCCTGTTTTTCAAACGTAAACCAAGATTTACCAGGTGATATCTTGATTTCTTAATACTTACCTGCTTCGACGACTCCCTTTCGAGGTGCGTTAAGGATCTGATTTGCAGATTTTGCTCATTTGCATGACTGCTATTTAGAGCTCATATATAACTCCTGCTGTTAACTCTATCCTCTCCCTGCTCCCATGCAGCTTCACGGATGAGTTCACGGGTTTCTTTTAAACGCCGAGCGTCCTTTGCCGCTCCGCCTGTGGCTACGGCTGTTTGTCAGCCTCACTTTTAAAGTGCACTAATGGGAAACAGACAGGCCGGAGTGGTCAGCTCCAGCCGGCCTTAATGGAAATCAATGGACTATTCATTAGATTAGAATTTAGGTGACACACCGAGGCTGCCCCCTTGCTCTCGTTTTCTACCTCGCTGCATCTCGCTACCTCTCGTCTCTGCCTTTTGCCCTGCTTGTCGTCTTCTCTGCTCTCTCTATGAAATATGGCTGCGTGCCCACGCTGTACTTACAGAGAGCCAGCTGGAGTTAATCGCTTAGACAATATGTTAGGCTCCTGTTACAATGCTGTATCATATATCATCTCAACAATCTCAGACCAAGGCCGATGCCTCGGTTTGTGGGAACGTTTCACAAGCTGTCTGTGGAGGCCGAACACCCAGCTCGTAACTACGAAAGAATGGAAGATTTGTGAATTTCCGTTCAGTTTTTCAAGCAACAGAACAGCAAATAATTTGACAGACAAGAGCTGCAATTAAGGATTACCATCCCCTGCTGTTCAAGCTTTCTCTGCCTCTGCTGCGGCCTGCAGGACAAAACTATAAAATGTTCCCCCGCTTAAATTAGGCTTTAATTTGCAGCTGAGAGTGACAGTTGGAGAGATACATGCTTGCTCTTTATTTGTGTTTTCCACAAAGACAAAAGGAAGGGATGGGAGACGGAGATGAATAAAAAATGAGAAGGAATGGCAGCATGAGCGAGGAGTATGATGGAGGAGAAGGAAAGCAGAGGTGAATGGAGAGGAAGAGCGAGTGAGAGATCGATAGGAAGCGAGCGGAGGAACAAAGGGATGAGGGAAAAAGAGAGAAGGAGGTGAAGAAAGAGGCAGAGCGAGCAAGGAAGAACAGAAAAAAAGAACAGAGAGAAAGTGTAAGCGAAAAAAGCAGTTCTTGGCCCTGGGGCTGGCAAATAGCAGTTGCCATAGTAACGTGTTACCCACGACCCAGTTCAGCGGTAGCGTAGTCGTTCACAGCCGCTTCACACATACACTCGTACACTCATACACCGGTGAAGAGTGATGTAACCTCAATGAAGAAAGGCTGAAGACTGGTGCTAAACGGTGACAACGATGTGGAGTTTGAGCTAAAAATAAATAAAACCAGGAGGTGAAAGCAACTGAATGGTGACAAGACTTATGGAAGGAGGGCGTGCAAAGTATCTTTATCCATATTCTGCCGGCGATGTTTGGAGAAGTGGGTCAGACAGATTATAGTTCGACATGAAAGAGAGATAGATGTGGGGGAGAGAGAGACGATCGCTTCATTTTATCAGCTCTGCACGAACTTAAAATATTCACATTACAGCAAAGTGACACGGAGCATCGATGCGCAGTAATAAAAATGGGAATTTCATAAAGCTTGATCTCTGTGCAAGAGGCAACTTCCAGAGTTGATGAAGGAAGCCAGAGCCAAAAACTGCAGTTCCTCGAACGGCCACTTGAGGCTGGCTCCAAAAGTGAGTCATAGACCCACGTAGACCTCAAATCCCCATAGACCTCCATGTTAAAATTCCCACCGTTACATCAGAAATATTCCTGTTTACAGTCTGCTAAAGGAAAAAGTTTTGGTCTCTGTAGGTGACTTCTCCGTTCGTTAAGGTGTGAGTATATATATTTACACCTTCAGCTGATTTGGAGCCACATTAGCATTCATTTGGAGTCACGTTTGTTTGCACCAGGCACGTCACTTGATGAACACTTTTGAAATTGTGACGTAGTCTGAGAAGGACAGGAGAGAGCGATGTTCATGTGTGACTCCTGTCAGGGCAGGTCCACTGAGAAGGTTAATGTGTGTTTGTTAAGGAAAGGTCAGCACAGACACCAGGAGCCAGAATGAGACATTAGAGCAGCCTACAGCCTCAGATACACTGACATGCACCTGGTGTCAAGTGGACCGGGTTGAATCCACTGCAGGTCTCCTGAAACTGTGCAAACTAGAAGACATCACCGCTCCGACAGAGCTTTTCTCTTCCCACCGCTGTTTGGGTTTTAACGAGTGACCCGGTGCACCACCAGCCACCTACCTGTCACCCTGGTGTAGTAAAACATATCACAGAGTATCTCCGTTTTATACAGCCTATGAGTATCTCTCCTAAAACATAATCCTGTTTTCACCATCTGCAGTCACTACGGCAACCGCGGAGGCACTCGGCTGAAGGCTCCAGAGTCACTTGTTAAACCGTAACACCGCCAAGTCAGTCTGCTTTCAGTCAGTGTGGACCATAGACTGTATGAACGTGCAGACACGTCAGAATTTTGCGGTTTTCACTACTGCAGTGTTGCATCTGTAATGCAAACACATAAAAGTCTACTGTACTGGGCTATTTTTCCTCATCACAGAGGTCCGGGGATATTCCCTAGGGTCCAGGGCTGTAGCCCCGAATGCCCAGGTCTAACAACGCGCCTGGTGTGCGCCTGATCAACGCAAATCCAATATTTAGTCTCCTTTTAACTCTGTTTTGGTCTCCACCAACTCCTGAGGGAAGTATCTGGATCTTCAGCTGCTAAATGCTCCACTACAGTTTGTTTTTTTGTCCTGGCTGTTCCTGTTAAGTCTAGAGATAATTCTCTGTGCACTATGAGTGACCCCGTGCACATTCGTCATCCTGTGCAAATATATTTTTAAAAAACAGCTTTGAGTTCAGGTTACACTCACCAAAGTGACACTGCAGCGACATTATGCAAAATGACACAACTGCAGGCAGTTGGATGAATAACCTGCCTCAGGTCCCCTCATCATTACTCCTGCACAAAGTAGCAGTTTGTCTCATCTAAGCAGCACCTGCAGCTGATTATCCACGCAGTTGACACTAAACCTTCCTCCGGGTTTCGTCACATTCATATTCCAAGTCTTTTCATTGGACAAGAGAGCGTTTCGTGCTCTTTGATTGGATGATCGAGGCGTGGCACAGAGTAGGCGCGGGCTGGAGACAGAACGCGTAACTGCAACATAACAAGTGGAATAATACATGTCGTCTTACAAACTTCATTGTCACATTATCACTATGTTTTACATTAAAGAATCGATGTAGATGCAGAATAACGGTTCTCTCTTAGAAGCAGCTTCCATCCGTCTTTTCCAGATAACATTGCCTGAGTTCATGGGCTGTATTTCTCTGGCAACATTGATTTCCTCGCTGCAATGCCAATAAACCAGATTTAAATATAAACTGTGAGTAGAAAGAAGATTACATCCACATTCCTAATAATTTGGCCATAAACTGTACAACCCAGTGGCACTGCATGATTATCGCCAACTGTTAGTACGCACAGTGCATCTGCCAGAAATAACAGCGTTAATAAAGCTTTGTGAATATTTCAGCGGCCGGTCTGGTCCCTGCCTGCGGCTGCACTCCACTTTAGAAGTGCTGTATTCATTATGGGGCAATTTCCTCACAGTGCATTATGGGTAGATTCCCACAAGAGTAGAGGGGACTTCAGAGAGACGGAGAGAGAGAGAGAGAGAGAGAGGAAAGGTGTGGGAAAGTAAAGCTGATAGAGATGGCGATGGGAGGGGGGGGGGGGGGGGATGGCTGAGTCTCCTCTGGTTGAGATGAAAAAGGAGCCCCATCTGTTGGACTGCAGCAAACTTCAGCTTGGGAGATTTCCATCTTTCCACTTGAGTTGAAGGATAAAAATACTTAAAAACAAAGCATGTTTTACGTTCATGCTTTGGTACTTTGGTTTTCATCTGGAACATGTTGTTTACATACTTTAATGTTTAAAAAAACACATTATTCTTCACATCCTGTCTGTCTGAATATACCTGAACTCACCCTCTGTATGAAGCGCTCAATTTAAGCGCCTGTCTCTTTAAGACCCCCTCTCAAAGAAAGCCCAGTCTGCTCTGATTGGTCCGAGTTTTCCGTATCTTCTCTCTGCACGTCGCTGCTTAAATATTTCAAGACTCAATATTGATGATCCCTCATTGCGCAAAGTTAGCAAAGCATCCAATAACTGTCATGATCAGTTAATCAGCCAGTAGGTTTGTCAGTTAATTAGTTAATTGTTTTGTCTATAAAATGTAAGAAAACAGTGAACGTCATAGACCAAAGTCCTGTCTTTAAATTGCTTGTTGTGTTTGACAAACACTTTTTCTAGGAAGTTCAGTGAACACAGCAGCAGCAGCAGCAGCAGCAGCAGCAGCAGCAGCAGCAGCAGCAGCAGCAGCAGCAGCAGCAGCAGCAGCAGCAGCAGCAGCAGCAGCAGCAGCAGCAGCAGCAGCAGCAGCAGCAGCGTCTACACACGATGCATTCAGGTACAGTCCTGGGTAAAGGCTCAAAACACAATCGTTACACACATAACACTGGAGGAAATAGACTTAAAGCTACAAACTGGCTTTGTTAGTGGTTGTGCTCAGGTGAATCAAGGAGAGAAAACACAGTGACTGAACTCCTCCTGTGGAATAAAGATAATGAATGTGCTGTCAATCAACAGGTGTCAAACTAAGCTGTGATAAACTGGAATAATCCTGCAAAAATATCACATTTTGCAGCCCATCGTTCATGATCACAGAGTATTCATTCAGAAAATGCTTGAAAATCATCTCCCGTCCATGTGACAACCGACACATTATCAAACGCTTCCAGTAATCGGCTTGTTTGCGGCGTTGATCGAGAGGACACAACATGCTCTGAGCCAGGTAAGAGGATGACGCCAGCTGCCATCGCCATTCCCAAACACTTTTTATTTTTTCCCACAGAACATAACTGACCCCGATCTTCTGTTTGTGAGAAACCCTCGGCCGGTACCAGCGCAGCATCTGGCCTGGGCGTAATTGAGCTCGACAGACTTTCAGATCCCGTTCTCGGCCCTCTGCTGCGTGATCAATACTTTTATCCCAATCTGGACTCACAGCGCAGACAATAACACCCGTGTTGAATGTACAGAAAGTCCCAAACACACGGGGAACACATGACAGGGCGTTCACGGCTGCACACAAACTGTGTTTGTTTGACACTTCCGACCCGCGCACGCCAAAAAAAACACAATTTACAAGCATATTAAAAACGTAGGAATTAACAAGTAAAGCATCACATTAAAGCACACCGGAGGAGAGCTAACGTTACATAATGCTCTGAATGCTAAACATCAATTATTCATCTGCTCTCCGGGTGAGGTAAGGCGCCTTCACACTCTCGTTCTGTCGCCACAGTGGGTGTGAAGGCACTGCTACACACTGCAAAAGGGTTTAAATGGAGCTTCCCCTCTTACCTGGGTCAAATATGTGTTCGTTTAGCAGGTTTTCTTTGTGTTTCTTTCACTGTTTTATGTGGAGACAACTGAATCCAAACCGAGCGATGAACAAAATGAAAAGTGAACACATTGCGATGTTCAGTACGATATGAAATATGCATGCCATTCCAAAAATAACATGGCTTGATCTCATAAAATAAAACATTAGAAATATGAGAATAATTCAAACTTCTAGCTTAACTTATTATTTTAAGATATAATAAATCACAGTTAATATCTATTCTTTGTGTCTTTTCTGCTGCAAATGAGTTTCCATATATGAAATGCGGTGCTCAAGGAGTGAAATCAAACAATATGATGCTAAAAAAAACTGTATTTGTGTCCTTTGGGGCTATTTTGTATAATGAGATCATTGAAAGGGTTCATTTCAAGGGTCTGGCTGTAGGGTGCAGTGACACAGACCTAAGCATGGAGTCCACTGCTCGACACGCTGTGAAAACATCTCTCTCTCGTCTCTAATCTTCTGAACAGCAGAAGGAGCGGGATCACCTGTCCCGAGCTGCCGTGTGGAGGCTCAGCGGAGCGCACCGAGCGCTCTTCGCTTGAGTCTTGTTCCACCAAAATGTAAAATGGCCCCTCTGGCCAGAAGTGCCGTGCGGTCGGACTGAATGACTCAGCGGTTACGCAACCAACTTGGCTAATGTCGCTTTCGCTGAGATGTCAAAGAAGTCGGTGGCCCTCCCCTGGCCCCTTCACCTCCGCTCCACCCTCCTCCTCCTCCTCCTGATGTGATTATGGAGATTCACTTTCCAGTAGCCTCAGGGGCTACATGAACACTATGTGAGTGTGTGTGTATGTGTGTGTGAGTGGTACTCTCTAACATGAGTTACTGGAGAATCTCATTTACTGTAACACAGATTCACTTTCTGCGAAGGCTGACTTCACACACAGTAGTTTGGCCTTCATCCTGCTTATGCATCAAATATTAAGGACAAAAGCATTTCTAAGAGTTTGTCGCTGAATGTTTATAATTCAGCAGTTTAAGCAGCAGCACAGAGGCGCAGAATGACAGAGGCCCAGTCACTTATCGTTGTCAGCCGTGGCTAAAGATGACGAGTGCTTAATGGGCGTCAGGCGTTTTATGGGCTATGGATGAGAGGAGCAGATTGGGCATCAGTGGGTGATGGAGGAAAGCCAAGGGAGGTTGGCATCACTCAGGAACAAGGCCTGCTGTGCCAACCTGCCACTTGCTGCTATTCATATACCCACTGCAGACTGGGGTTCAAACATAGCCACAGTGTGGAGGATGATGCATTGTGTGGTAGCTTGTTGCTTTTGTTTCCAGATCCTTGTAATGTGTTGCTTTCTTTCCAATCTTCAGATGAAAGTGGAATAAATGCGTGGAGAATCATTTTCCCATCATCTTCAAGTGTTTTGTTTTGAAACACATTCAATTTACAATTAGATAAAACAGAGAAAAGCAGCAAATCCTCACAAATGAGAAGCTGAAACCAGTTAGAGTCGGTTCGGTGCAGTCTCAGAACCAACTGTCTCCGGGGGTAACGGCCAATATTTCCGGGCCGACACTTCCTCTTCTGGTAACTGTTTACGGTCCAGTTAGCAACTCGAGTTGTGAGATTAACAGTAACAAAAAGCTAATAAAAAGCTGAATCCTCGTCACACTATTAGCAGACGGGTTCTGGGTTTGCTGTCTTCTGCTCTCCACGCGGACTGTTTCCCTGCATGTCACCAAAGCCCGCTCAAATGTGATCGGTCAATACTACCAGGGCCTCCACTGTCCAAACTTGTACCTTTGACTGCAGACTCTATGTTCACATGCAGAGGCGGTTTGGTGACAGTATGACCGGAAGGTTAAAGCGACTAATGTTAGAAAACTTGATCATAGATATATATATATACACGTAGATGCCACATGTGCTGCTGCTGGTCACTGGAGCATTAACGCAACTGCCATTTGGGGACAGGGGGGCCGCGTCTGGGAAAGTTTATCCACACACTTCTCTTTTCAGGTTATTTGTCTTCACTTCTTCGGGTCGATTCGCTGTGATTACCTGAGTTAAAGTTGAGTTTGTGGTCTTGATCTCAGCATTACGCATGACGCCCTGCAGAGAGGAATGACAGCACGGGCGCGGTTTATAACCCGTGCTGGTGTTCGTGGCTGTGGATGGATCTTTCTGCTTGATTGCGTCCTGCTGTATAATCTCTAATCTGTACGTCTGTGGAGGTACACCGCGCTCAGGACTCGGATAACGAGACATAAACAAAATCTCACAAAATCTTGTGTAAATGCAAACTAAACCCTGCTTATTTTCTGAACACGTAACCAGAGAAAGTACTTTTAAATATAAATGTGAGCACAGCGTCACAGCACTGACAGGGCTCATATGAACACAACGGTGTACTACATGGTCTCGCCAATGCGCACACTAAAATAGAGCTTTTCCTTTAGTGCAAGCAAAGCACCGACGTTCCTCTAAAGCACTCCTGGTCATTGACACGTAAACAAATACAAGCACACGCACGCACACACACACGCACACATATCCAGATGGAGGCTGACAGCATGCTTTGGGCAAATGGCTTCAAATGAGGAACACATGAGCCTCTCCACTGTGTGACGGCTTTCACATGCTCCCGCAACCTCACACACCTCCGGGGCGAGAGGAGAATAGGCGAAGGGTGTGTGCATGAGTGTGTGTGTGTGTGTGTGGGGGGGGGGGGGCGAGTGATACGCAGGACAAGACGGGGAGGAGGAAGTAAAAAAGGCGGATTATGAAGGTTTATGTGCAACAAATCATCGTTTTCAGAGCATTTGAAGACAGAAGCATGAGTGTAATCGATGTTTAAAGAGGTTCCTTGCATGCAAACTCAAACTAAAGGGACAACAAAGCTCTTCAGATTTGACCCAGACTATACCTCCTAATATGTTCCTTCTGATTTTCTTGTTTGTCTGGGACTCCAGATGTAACCACAACAACCAGAAAATGTCCTGCCTCTGAGTCCCAATTATCATAATACCACATCTAACATCTTGAATCCTCAGAAGGACGGAAGAAAATCCAGTTTCTCTTTGTGCTTTTTGTTTTGCACTCACAATGCGCGTGGCATTGAAATCGAGGTAATTGATTCCACCTGGGATCCACACACACACCTGCGTTTAATGCGATGACGTTAACATACATTCTTCACCTTCTTGATAAAGACGGCACTCGCACACATCAAACTCCAGTGTGTGGGAGACTTTTTCTTCTTGCTGCCGTCATTGAAAAACTGCCATAAAGAGATGGAAACTGGAGAGAGCCTGAGTGAGAGGTGGTTATGTGTAACAAAGACAAGTAGGAGACGGATGCCAATAAGAGCGAGTGTACGCTTTAGAGTGCAGGTGGGTGTGTGTGAGAGAGAAGAAGCAGCAGCACAGTGAGAGTGTCAGCTACTATTCCCGTCAGTTCTCCCACTTGTGGCATCGGTCTTTGGTTGAACGAGTTGTCAAATATATCTTTAAAAAAAAGCCACGTGGTTTTAAAAAGTCCCCAAAGATCACGTGCGTGTCAGTATTTCTACGAGTTGAATCATCTTCTGGCACCAGATGTGTGAAGGCTAACTGAGTTTTCTGCCCTGAAGTTATTACACGTGCAAGAGCTGAGTAACGAGCGACTTTCTGCTAACTCCTCAAAGCGCGTGGAGAAGAAGCTTCTTAGGATTTGTGTGTGTGTGGCAGCAGTGATTTGCTTTGGCCAGTAAAGTGGATTACAAGGCGTAATGACGCTGTACGCGGGCAACAAGTTCATTCAACAACAACAACAAAAAACACCCCTTCTAATATTTACTGTACACTTTCATCACGAAGCGATGGTAAATGATCCCTGAAGGATTAAAAATGCTTTGTGTAACCTAAAACAAGGGCTCGCTCTACTGTAAGGTCGAGAAAGCGGCACAGACTAAATGTCAGCACCAGCAGGGAGGGCGGTCCTGCTCCTCGCCTGACTCACGGTCATCAAACAGCTGGTTGGCCTTTAGATTCAAGGCCCTGGACCTGGCCTTTCTCAAATGACCCTTATATCGTCCTGGCTCCAGTGACATCCGAATGCCACCCTGGTTCATTTTCTCATCCTGTAACATCACTGGTGTGGCATAAAGAGGTATAAGTGTCCAGTATTCAAGAGCAAACAAATGGCATAAAAATGTCTTTGTGTGAAATCAGTTTTATTTTTCCGCATTTAATCGTCTGGTGCCTCTCCAGATTCTGAGCTTGATCACCACGGACTAATACATTAAGCACCTAAAACATCTTTCACACATGCACTGCAAACCTGAAACTATCTAGATTTCACTCGGAGGAGCTGTGCGTATCAGTCGGACCGGACATTAAAGTGACTTTACCCTGCCGGCTCCATAACACAGAGTGTGCGTGCCCGATTGAGCCCGTGTGAGAATAGAGAAGCTCACTGTGGACTCTGTCAGGAGTTCATATGAGAAAACAGCTTGTTTTTTTAAAACCAAACTCAAAAACCGTTCATTAACTTTAAGTAGTCACCCGGTCAAACCCTATCAATCTCGCAATCACTGTCTAAATGTAAATGTATTCCAGTGTCATACTGGTTTCAAATGGGAAGGGGTTAGTTACCAGTTTGACTCAGCAGTTTGACACGTTGGGAAATGCACTTAAGGCTTTTTCTTTTTGAGAGTTGGATCAGGAGATTGACACCAAACGTCTGTATGTTAAATATGAAGCTACAGCCAGCAGCCGCTTAGCTTAGCTTAGCATAAAGACTGGAAACAGGGGCAAACAGCTAGCCTAGCTCAGTCCAAACGCAACAAAATCCAGATACTAGCTCCACTAAAGGGCACTGACAAACACGTTTTATCTTCTCTGTTGAATCCGTATAAACTCTGAAAACGACTGTTTCTTATTTCTTATCCCGGTTTCTGCCGGTTGCCTGGCAACTGGTCCAGATCTTCTCTCCATTGCTCTCCTTAACATTGTTTTAAATCAGTCTAGAAAATATCTTGCGTTACCTCTCGAGCTTAATATCCTCCTCTGTATCAGGTCAAACATTTAAAAACAACAACGTGAAAGGCTGATAAAGAGGAACTGTGTTTGTGCTTCAGAGGCTGCAGCAGAGCTCTGCCCTTCCATGCAGAAAATTCAAAACCTGCACCCCTCCAGACGATGATGTAATCTCTTACGGTTCTGATCTGAACATCATAACCAAAGGCGGCGAGCCAGAGACGCGTTACGCAAGAGCAGGCACACATACACACACACACACACACACAAACAGGAAGGACGCAAGGTGTGTGACCGGGCCAATCGTTTCAGGGGAAGACGGACAGACGGAGAAATGCACTCAGAACCACTTTAAAAGCTTCAGTAGCATGTTAAAGAATATAAATGTCACACGGGAAATGCTTTCTCTAATCAAACCGTCTCACTAATGAAATCAGATATAATCGCACCTCAGAGAGCGCCGTTTATGTCTCGTTATCCGAGTCCTGAGCGCGGTGTACCTCCACGGACGTACAGATTAGAGATTATACAGCAGGACGCAATCAAGCAGAAAGATCCATCCACAGCCACAAACACCAGCTCGGGTTATAAACCGCGCCTGTGCTGTCATTCCTCTCTGCAGGGCGTCATGCGTAATGCTGAGATCAAGACCGCAAACTCAACTTTAACTCAGGTAATCACAGCGAACGACCTGAAGAAGTGAAGACGAATAACCTGAAAAGAGTCGGGTGGGGTTTAAAATAATATGTGTAGCTAAAAAAAGCTCAGTTTCCATTTCTTCTAAGGGTTTTAGGAGTTTTTTTAAGAGTTTTAGCTTCAAAGAAACGCCCAACAAAGGCAAACTACCCTTAAATGTAGGATAAACACAATATTTCATGACCGACACAGGAAATTTGAGGCAGATATTGTAATAATAATAATAATAATATATTGTCAGTGCTCTTTAATGGACAAGTTATGTTTTTTCTCCTGAAATATTTTGCTTTTTATCGGCTTACACATGTAAATTGCCTTCACTAATGATGGGTACAGATTTATCGGTCCAGCTCTGAAATCTAATCCTTACCATATTGATTAGCATCGATATGTTACATAACTGGTTTGAGGCGAGGACTTAAGTCACTGCTTTGTTTCAAACATACTCAATTGAAATGAATATATTATATTTAATTAGATAAAGATGAAGCTAATAAAGTTCTGCAGGGGTGGGATGAGGTTTATCCATATTGGATTTTGGATTATTGCAGAAAATAAGCTCTGTAGCAAACAGAAGTCTAGTTAATCTTCACTTTTATGGTTTTTGAAGCGTAAACGCAACCGTCAGAGGTTAAAAGCAAACGCTAGGCTAACCACAACACCCGCTAGTTTCCAACTGGTTTTGCGTGTTCAGTGCGATGGCGTTTGTAGCCTCATTTTGCCGCGTGCTGGAAAACATCATTTTGAAGACACGTGAAACCTCCAAAATTCATGAGAGGGGTCTTTAATTTACAGACGTGTTTTATGTTGTGGAACAAAACATTAAAATGCTAACTCATTTGCGTGTTTCAGGACTCATTCCTGCAGCACCCTTTACACCTGATGGTCTTTAAATACTCAGGACATCACTTCATGCCTCTGGTGCATCGTGTCAAATATAAATACTTATCCCAAAACTTCTTACAGCAGCTGTCCGAGTCAGAAACGCATTGAAGCGGTCCAGGGGCGGCAGCGTTGGCAGCCATCAACACAAGCTCCTTACATGACAGCTCTCGCCTTCTTGCCCCCTACTGTAAATCTGCAGCTTCTTAACGGATGCTATAAGCTTATGGTCACATTCCAGATGTCAAAGGCACACACAAATGATTACATCCTCCAATCCGTGTCTATTTTGGTTCGCTCGCGTGGGTGGACTTGGTTGCGCAACATCACACCTGGAGCACAGCAGTCCTGGGCTGAGGAGGTTGGGCTGGGTGATCATGTCACTGCTTCAGCAGAACACGGCGATTAAGGAAACCCGAGGGTTAATTGCTAACTATAAATATGGCCGCCCCTTCTGCTCAACTGTCCTCGGGGTCTTCAAACGGGCTCGCCCACTCTTGTCAATTGAAGTTCACGGTAGAGGCTGTCATTGGACGGCATGCCTCGGGAGAGGATGATGAGGAACACCCCGCTCTTCTGCACCTTACGTCACATGGAGACTGTGACCCAGCAATATTACCGCGGCGGGTCCGACAAGTGCTGCAGGAACTACAAATAATGTTTTTTGTAGTCACAGAAGATGTACTATTCAGATTTTTGTAATGATAAACATCCAGAATAGTGGCGGTAAACACTTGTGGAGGCATTGAATCTTCCCAAATATCAACAATTTGTAAGTCAGGAGCTTAAAAATCTGAATATTTGCGTCCAAAATAGCATAATTTCCTGACATTTTGCAACACTGGAGCTAAAAATCTGAATATTTGCGTCCCATTTAGTATAATTTCCTGACATTTTGCAACACCGGAGCTAAAAATCTGAATATTTGCGTCCAAAATAGCATAATTTCCTGATATTGTGCAACAGTGGAGCTAAAAATCGGAATATTTGCGTCCAAAATAGCATAATTTCCTGATATTGTGCAACACTGGAGCTAAAAATCTGAATATTTGCTTCCAAAATAGCACAATTTCCTGATATAATAGTGTGTCATCTTACCATCCTGTTTCGTAAAGCAAAAAAAGCTATTCTTACAATACAGTGACAGCTTTTTGTGTTGCATTTTGTTTATGCTGAAACAACCTGAGAAATGTATCTTTATCAAAAACCTTCCCTTCAACACATCTGCACACGTAAGTGTAGAAGAAGACTGGGGGGGGAAACACTGCATGTTGCTGTGAGGTGAGTGTGTAAAGCCCCTCCAGGCCCGTGCACTCTAATGGTGTCAACTCTCCTGCTCTGTGACAGCCAACAGGGCACAAAGGCAGCATGCCATCATCAAGCAGCAACACTGACCCTGCACTGGTTTATAAATAAAAAAAGCAGGGTGATCTGGGGGTCTTCGTCACATGAAAGATGGATAAACGCCGTGCTGTCAGACTGACTTCACTACAACACTGCTGACTCTGAGTTGAGGGGTTTTACCACACCAAGCCACAAAACAAATCAGTCCCATCCACTCTGGGCCTCCCCCAGAGCTCACACACACTGTTCCAGCGCACACTCACAAACAGCAACAGTTTGGTTGGACAGAATCGACTCATTATAGCTGGGATGCACTCAACACAATGGATTATTATTTGCATTCATGCACATTGCAAAGACACTAAATTAAAGATAATAAAGTAAAAGTGCTTGTTGCGGATCACATATTGCATCTTTTATAATGAATGTGTGCACCCGACAGAGGCTCCATTAACGTGTCTGAGCAGTGGGGTTGTAACTGATGGACACAGCCATCAACGGTGCGCCAAGTGCATGGTTTCCTTTTGCAGCCCGCAGACCCCACCACTACTGCGGCCACACGAAACCCAGGCTTCATGTGTCGCAGATCAGACACCACTCTGTGGGGGGAATGGCTGATAATAATCAAGGCGGCTGCTGCTGTTGCTGCTGCTGCTGCTGCTGCTCCTCCACACCTGATGGAAAACAATGCAGCCGCCGCGCACGGAGCGCAGCGCGCCGCCTCTTCATCATCAGCCGCTCATTAGGCAGAAATAAGCTCATGATAGCGCGGCAAAGCAAAAAGCAAATTGGCTTTAATATATGCATCATAAAACCAGACCGTGCCCCTTCCATCAAACCCGCCCACCCCTCTTCTCATTCTCCTCCATCAGCCTCCAAATCCCTTTGAAGGCGCCAAATAACAGAGACAACGACATTGCGCTCGGTGTTGTGGGAATAAATCTCGGTCATCCGCAGCAGATTATTATTGCTTTCCAGATAAATATGTGAGCAAAAGAAGAAGGTGAACGGGAAAAAAAAGCTTCGCTATTGTCTCGCGTACGAGCGAGAAGCCATTGCAAGTAGGTTAAACCGCTCTGGCTGGCGCAGACGCAAATGTCTCCGGAGAAAACACACCGAAACGCGCAAATATCAGCGGCTGATTGAGCGTACCTTTGCTCTCCTGTCCCTCGTCCTGAGTCTCCTCCGCGTTGGACTCCATGGCAGGCTTTGTCCCATCCATTATTTTAGAGGAATATAGGCTCCTTGTGGCACTCGTACCTTTCCGTCTGTGGATGGTGGAGCCTGTCCTGTGACTTGATGCTCTCTCTCTCTCTCTCTCTCTCTCTCTCTCTCTCTCTCTCTCTCTCTCTCTCTCTCTCTCTCTCTCTCTCTCTCTCGCCTCTACACACACCCTCCCTCTCTCTTTCTCCCCGTTGAAGCTTAGCACTGTCTCTGTATGTACATTGACAATCCAGTGTCAAGATGCAAAGGCTGCCAGTCTGGATTTTATTTGGCACATGCGGATTAGCAGCCCCCCCCCCCCCCCTAAACGATGCCAGATAACACCGTTTTGCCCCCTAAACCCTCTCTGATGATGCTCATCACTTCATTCCCTCACTAAATGTCAGTTCATCTCGTTGGTTGTTCCCTCTGTCTTCTCTGCAGGTGAACCTGACTGATCTTGTCTCTATATTGTTTGCTTCAGTGAAGTAAAGGATGATATTCAGACAGAATGTACAGGAGATTTAAATATGCAAACTCATGAGTAACCATGCATGCATGAATACACATGCACACACACACACGCACACACACGTACAACCACAGCCACACACTCACCGCCCCCTCTCCATCTGGTGAGAGCAACAGAGAGTCAGGGAGGGGAGGATGGAGAGGAAACGGAGAAGATCTAGTGTGCTACAAGAGAGTGTAAGATAAAGTGAGAGGCGATGAAGGGACTCATTGTGGTTTTTAGTTTTCTCTCACACATCAAAATGGCCCCGTGCAACACCTGTCATAGTTCATTCCACACTTTTAGGTGTTTTTAAGCACCCGATCAGCACAGAGGACACTTGTGATGTGTGTGGGATGATGTTTAAGTCACAGGAAGCAGCTGCAGCACTCATTTCCACTGTTGTCAACATTTTATTCCCATTAGAATAAAGACTGAAAACAGACGCGGATGCACGGTTTCACATCATTTCTCTGTAACATAATTGTTGCAATCACATTCAACACTTTTCCTTTTTGTGGAATAACAGCTTCACTTAAGTTGATTTGACTGTGATTGGATCAATTTTGACCAATCACAGCGTCTTACTGCTAAGCAGCCATGTGTCTATGTGTCTGGCTTTATTTAATCTGGGCCCTTTGTTTGCCTACAAGGATGCTGATTGGCTGAGCGCAAGATGCCACGAGCCAATGAGACATCAAGCAAGGTGAATCCCTGAGAAATGTTTTTTTGAAATGGGTGGGGTGCTGTTTGCATCATTCACCCCATTTTTCTAATAATATCCTGAAACAATGGGACGCCATCTGCTCTGAATCCTCTTAAATAGGGTTTTAATTCGGGCCCACGTGGCCCTGTTTCAGACAAAGCTCAGCCCACACAGGAACCCCCACCCTCACACCCTCACACACACACACACACACCGCAGACAAAGGTGACCCCACCAGCCCCTGATGTTTTCATCCAACAAAACTCCAGAACAGCCAACGTGACATATATGACATTCAGTGGACGGATTTACCCCCAGGGCTGATATTAACACCCAGTCTGCGCCATATGCTGGTCACCCATCACACCCACTCTCTGACACTTGAATGCCTCTCTGATATTGAGCCATGAGGAAACCTGATCAGCTGCCGAAATGACTGGCAGGACTTTGAAGTCTGTCTCGAGAAACACGCTCATCATGGTCTCAGTTTGCTTTGTGTTGTTCGAACATGACTTAAGATATTAAGTTTATCATCACATAAGACAGAAAAGGAGCAAATCCTCATCATTGGAAAGGTGAAATCAGACAATATTGGACTTTTTTTGTGCAGTTTGCACATAAGTTTATTTTTTTAAGATACCAAAGAACTCCCATCCATCCATCATCTTCAACCGCTTGTCCCTCACGGGGTCACGGGGGGCTGGAGGCGATCCCTGGACAGGACGGCAGTCTATCACGTAGAGACAGACCGAGACAGACAGCCATTCACACTCTCACCCACGGGCAATTTAGAGTCACCAATTAACCTAACACATGCATGTCTTTGGACTTTGGGAGGAAGCCAGAGAACAAGGAGAGAACCCCTGCAGACACGGGGAGAACATGCAAACTCCACACAGAAGGGCCCCAGCCCGGATTCGAACCTCTTGCTGTGAGGCAACAGCCCTAACCACCACACCACCCTCGCCAAAGAACTTAAATAAGAAAAAATAAACAATTAAGATCCACTTCCATAAGCCAGTCACCAGTGCCCACATTTACTCGTAAGCAAATAATCTTCCTTTGTCGTAAGACACATAAAAACACACACACACACACACACACACACACACACACACACACACACACACACACACACACACACACACACACACACACACACACACACACACACACACACACACACACACACACACACACTCCAAACTGTCAGTTATTAGGCTTGTAGGGTGGGTTTCAAGACCCATTTTTCTCCCAGAACCCCCATAATCCCTTGCTGGGTCACACAGATTAAGGACTTGTCCAGAAGATGAGATACAGTGTTTCCTGGCACTTCACCCTGTGAACACACACACACACACACACACACACACACACACACACACACACACACACACACACACACACACACACACACACACACACACACACACACACACACACACACACACACACACACACACACACACACACACACACACACTCACACACACACACACACGTTCAGTGCTTGGACTGTGGCCCAAAGCTCTCACTAATGTTCCAGAGTAGTTGGAAATCTAATTGTTCTTACACGTTACCTCAAATCAAAGCAAAAACTCACTTTATTTTTGTGTGGAATACACCAATAATTTCACCAATGAAATTGAAATGACAACACAGTGGTCGCCTGACTTAAAATCGCTCAGCAGGAGAAAAAAATCTGCACTATTATTCTAAACACACACTCAAATCTACCTGTCAGTCTCATTTATGTGCAGCTTATCTCCTCCTTGATTTGTTGGTGGCTGAGATGATTTGAAAGAATGGAAACGGCAAAACACAAATGCAAAAATGCAACAACAAAAAAATACAAGACGACTAAAAGCGTTTAATTTGCCACCGTAAAACTCCAGAAGACACAACAATGCTCACGTCCTAACCTAACCTAACCTAAAGAGATTGAACGTCAGGGGACAGCGACATATTTGACGCAATTCCTCCATCAAAAAAAACGTGAGTGATGAAAATGTGATAGGACACAGTTCACCAAAGATAAAACCATGTATACAGCCTGCCGTTTCAACCTTAAACAGGTGCTTTTTTGTGTGAGCAGGTCTGTAAATGTCAGTTTTGAAGCATTGCGTTCAGCGTTGACCCACGCTGAGACATTTCAGAGAGAGCTCCTGCTCAGCTGCACACACTCTCTCATCTGCCTCCACAACTCCACATTAAGGGGAGTGCCTGTCGAGTGCCTGTCTTCCCTCATTACAGTGGGACGAAGAAGAGAAAAGTGGAGCCCAAACGGGGTCGTCCCAAAGTAATGAGGACATCGCAGCTCCTTCATGTCAGAAGATGTGGAGTCAACGGGAGAGAGGAAACAGAAGAAGAGGAAAAAGGAGGACGCGGCGGTCTCTGAACACTGGCTTCAAATTGATCGCAAACTTCAGTTTCAAAGATTTCCACAACAAGCTCTCGTGACGGTCACATCCTCAACATCAGAGGATCTCAGCCTGATAGCGGCTCTGCTATTGCCATGGAGACGTCTGACACCGACTAATTCAGATCTTTCAGCGATGCTATCTGTTCCTGGAAAACTTCTCATGTGGCCTAGTAACAGTTTGAATCCAACCGAGAGACCAAAAAAGAGTATAAGATAGCGTGAAAAGTGACTGGCAGAAAGAAATGTTATCAGTAAAATGATTTCCCCTCCTACGAGCAGCTCAGCTGAAGGCTGGAGCTGTTGACACGCAGCCAGTGTGTTAAAAGCTCTCTGTGCTGCAGCCTGAAAGCATCGCAGAGAGATAATCTTGTGGACAGTTAAGGTGGGGGGGTAAATGAGTAAGAAAGTAGTTCCCTGTGAAAAGGGGTAAAGCAGCAACAAGATGCACGTCTTCGGAGTTTTATGAAAAACGCCGTGCTTTTGGCAGCGTTTCACACATGCAGTGCCACCCTGAAATGATCTAGACATCACCCAGAGGATGTGAGAGCGCGGACACCCTTTCACCGAAAAGGCCGTGTAATAAACGATTGAGCTCACGTGTGAATAACGCAGCTCACTGTGACATTGATGAGGTTTCTAGCATCTAACGCGAAACTGGAAGAATCCAAACATCTGGAGGGTGATTTACACGAAGACACCAACAGAAATGTCTAACCGGAGAGACAACCAGACTCTGGCAGAGAAATATTTACGCCACAAAAAAGAAGGAGGGACCATGCGCCGACATTTCAAACAATGGCGGTGAAAGGTTCACGTTGGTGTGATGCGGAGGTGGAGTGTTTACTGCAGATTTGGTCGATGAAAAGATTCAAAAACAGTCGACAAGACGCACAAAAACTCAGAGGTCTGTGGAAAGATTTGTAAACAAAGCGACGCATCGCCATGACGTCATCAATGCGTGTGACGTGTTACGGCGTGATGACGTATAGGCAGCAAGAAGCATTCGCCGAGGCCCAGGTAGTGTGAGTACAAACGGGCCTGGAGGGGGGGACAAGGACCCTAAAGCACGGGGCACGGTACGGACGGACAGTGTGCGTGCGCCCTGACTGACGTAACACAGACACTAACACTAAATAAACAGGCGGTACTTAGAGAACTCACAACAGAAATCGTCAGACAAATTCGAGGAACGGTGAGAGAGTGCGTCACGCTCTGCCTCCTGCACGCTCTGCCTCCTGCACTTCCTGCCTCCTGCACGCTCTTCCGCCTGCAGGCTCTGCCTCCTGCCTCCTGCACGTTCTGCCCAGGCACCAATGCCTGGTGCATCAATTCTCCGAAAGGTGAAAGCTCACAAAGCGCAGATATTCAGCATCGGGGAGCACTAATGTTGTTTACACACCGTTGTATCCTTTGTCTCCTGTGAGATGCTCGGCTTCACCACAGGCGGTCGCGTTGACCTTTTAACCGTCTTCCTGACACGCTGCTCGAGACCATTATGAATCTGTTTTGTCGAGCGCCGATATTGACTGTCAGGCTTTGAGCTCTGATCCCAGGAGTTGACCTCGCCATGACCTGCAGTTTCGGCTGCACAAAGCCTCGGGAAATCACTGCTGCGGGCTCAGAGCTGTTCGAGTCCGTCTCCGTCTAATGCAACATTGTCAGTTGAGAAGACGACAACTGCCTCAGAGTCATGGGACCTGGAGAACTACTACGCTGCAGTCAAGCTGTATGCTTTCTGCTTTCTGTTTTGCAGTTTTTCACATGCTTTAATGCTCAAAAACACATTATTTTGAGTTAATATACCCGTACACCTGTCTCTTTACAGGCTGTTCTCATGCAGTTTTCGAACATATAACAACAACGAAAAGTAATGTGCAGATATTTGTGTGTATTCCACATATTTATTGTGTGTCTGTCCTCATAAGGGTGTTGGCATGATCCTAAACACAGGACTTTAAGCCAGGGGAGCGTACTAAACCAATTCTCGGCCTCTTTTCTGATCCTAACCAAGTTTTTATGCCCTAACTTTCACCTTATGTTGGCTAAAATCACTCACGTCACGTTGTTTTTCGCAGTGTTGCACTTCCGGTGTTGCGTATTTTCACTTCCGGTCCGTCCTGTGGTCAGTACGCGTGTTTTTCTGTACGGATCTCTGTATTTCTTATATCACCTTTAAAACAAACGGTCAGTTGTTTGAATGCAACATGAAGAAAGCTGAAGGTAGCTCAACTGTAGCTGCAGTGCACATCATTTCAATGTTGCAGCCCTGTTTTCCATCCTGCAGCGTGAAAACTATCTAGCCTTGAAATACAAAAGCAGTAAACACATTCACAGTGTGTCTATTTTGTATATTTTTCTTACTGGCGTCATGAAACGAGTCAAACATTCTCCTGCGAGCGACAGTGTGTCCGATCGCAGCTGGATGTTATCTGTCTCCAGTAGTGAAATAGAAGTGTTTTATCAGTAAACATACAGACTCTCTCTCTCTCTCTCTCTCTCTGTCATACACACACACACACAAACATGCAGTGTCTCAGCCTCGGCTTTGTGAGCTTCCCGCTGTCGCTTTAGTCTAATCCTTGCTATTTTAATGGGCTTCTGGCTTCGTCTAAAAGGGAAACCTTTGGCAGAGAGTCGGATCAAAGCATTGCACCTTGCATTGTCTTCTCTCTCGCCTGGGAAGTTCCTCCAATGTCTCTGCAGTGATAGTGTGTGTGTGTGAGTGTCTATGAGTGTGTGTTCTTTGGTGTGTGTGTGTGTGTGTGTTCAGATCCGGGCCCTTAATCTGTGGTGGTGATGATGACCCAGTTTTCCCCCCCACACACATACACACCCCACCCTCAGCTGTCGGTCGCCAAGGAGACACTTCCCTCTCATCACTGGAAAAATGAGTCCGTCTCAAACACACACTCCTCCTCCAGATATCAGCACAAAACACTTTTCGTTGAAAATGCACTAAGTCTTATTTGGATTTGGAGTTTTACGGTGAATTCCTTCCTGTCTTTCTCTCCCTCCCTACGCCTTTTTCCAACCCACAGTTGAAACGGGAAGCAGCAACTTGATTGCAAATTCATGCAAACTGATCACATCATGCTGTGTCATGATCTGCTGCCTGAAACACCTGCACCTCCGTGTGCACTGGATTTGCATGCAAAGTTTCACTTCAATGTGTGTGTGTGTGTGTGTGTGTCTGCACGCAAACAAATGCCTAATCGAACATTTACTAGAACCACCTACAGAAAATAATAGTGAGTGCCTCCATACCTCGCTTTATTTACAATATCTGACTCCTCAGTATGGATGGCTTAGCCCAGGGGTTTCCAGATGTTTCCATGCCAAGGCCCCCAAACAGCATTAGCTTCTGGTCGGGGACCCCCCTTTGCAAACCCAATGACAATGCTACAAAATGATCACACATCAACTTTACAAAAGTTTTTGTTTGTTGGTAAAAGCAAATCCTCTCCGATTGGGTGAGTTTTTTTTGCACGAGCAATGAGGTACGAAGCTAAAAATGATGCCTTCAGGGCCCGCTCGGGAACAGAAGCTTGCTGTGTGAATGCTGCAGATTTCATGACCAAATGCTCTTCTACGTCTGAAGAAGTCTGACGTTTTTTGGCCTCTGACGGACGTTTTTGTATCAAGTGACGGTGAAGTTTGGAAGGTCTCCAGACAGAGCACACATTATGGGGCAATCATGGCTGTGTGTGAAGCCATACTTAATGTACGCTGCCTCATACCTTAGGTCAGTTCTCAGGTGTTTCTGCAACAGTGTCCTCCACAGCCGGGCTGTTGGTCTGCTCCTTTGCTCTCTCTCTTGTCCGTTTTGAGCTAGCTTGCTAGCTTGAGGAGTAAAGCAGCTTGAGAAATGGTGCAAACCACCAGGTCTATACGTGACGTCATGAATGATGTTTTGATTGGCAGGCAATTAGAAAGATGAGCATGCAAAAAACATTTTCATATGTTCTTTTATTATAAATCATAGATATTTTTAAATAATCAGATTATATATTATTTCAATCTAATTAAAAATCAATTCGATTATATATATTTTTGTCTTTCCTTTTTTTTCTTATCTGCTCTCAACTTTTCTGAGGGGCCCCCCTAACGCCCCCTGGTGGTCCCCCATTGGACTGTGGCCCCCACTTTAAAAAACGATGGATTAACCTACACTCACCTCCACAAACCCACGCACACACACACACACACACACACACACACACACATCCCTCTACAGCCCCCTCCATCCAGCAGTTTATCCGACGAGCCGCTAATCCCGCTGGCCCAGATTTGGTCCACAGTCTGCTCCACATGATGTTATGTTGTTGTCATCGTCATCCCAACAACTGCACACACACCCCACCCCCTCCCGAGGCCGCCTGCCCGCATCATGTGACCTCGAAAGTCATGTGACTGACGCACCTGTGACCTACTGTACCCGACTGCAGCACACGCCAGCAGCAATGTGGGAGATGAGCTGCTTCCCTCTACAGTGTGCACCGTGAGTCACCGTGCGGAGGAAATGCAAAACAGGGTGGGTTCATCATCTTCATCATCAGCGTCACTCCAGGGGTAGAAGATCAGCTGGGGGAGGTGATGGAGAATAGCTCTGCTGTGTGTGTGTGTGTGTATGTGTATGTGTATGTGTATGTGTGTGTGTGTGTGTGTGTGTGTGTGTGTGTGTGTGTGTGTGTGTGTGTGTGTGCGTGTGTGCGTGTGTGCGTGTGTGCGTGTGTGCGTGTGTGCGTGTGTGCGTGTGTGCGTGTGTGCGTGTGTGCGCGTGTGCGCGTGTGTGCATTCACTTACCGTCTATTTTTTGCGTGTGGGGCTCGTTCAATGTGGCGGGATTTGAGATGACGCTTGCCTCGGAGCTTTGTGCATCGCCATGGCAACAGGTCCTCTCGACGACGACTGATTCTGACACGAGAGAGTTGCTGTTGGGCTGAGCTTAAAACGCTCACATGCGGGACGATGAAAGCAGACTGAATATGAAAGCAAATATGACTTTTGGGAGGTGGGCGTATTGAAGACATGGATGCATGTTTGAAATAGTGCAAAAGAAATATGCTTTGGCTCCTCTACGGCTTCTAGTCAAGTCAACATAAGAAATATGAGGTGCTTCAACCAAAGAGTGGCTTTCAAAACCTTTAAAAAAACAACAACAAATCAGAGAGCGAAGGACATAAAATCAATAAGGCACATAGAAGAAAGGCAACAAAGACAAAAACAGAAATATGTCTCGACATCAGGTTGTAGGTTTCTGTGATATAGTGAAACTGGACCAGTCCCAGCCTGGTCCCGGACCAGTCCCAGCCTGGTCCTGGTCCTGGTCCTGGTCCAGTCCCAGCCTGGTCCTGGTCCTGGTCCTGGTCAAGTCCCAGCCTGGTCAGATGCGTACATGAACTGATGAAGCCTCTTGGATGAGAGGTGAAACGTCTTCCTAGACAAATAACCAAGTCCAGTTGCTTTTGACTGAAATTGCTTTGAGGAGAACGACGACAGACTTAGTGAAACCAGATCTATTACGCCCTAAAAGTGATCAATACAACCACAAAATCAATTCTGCGACAGGAGGATGAAGCACAGGGGCTGGAGATGTTTGAGATGAGAACACGTTAATGAAACACAGAAGTCACAGAAGCAGTTCGTCACTGGAGCTGCACACCTGTTCCCAGTCCCCTCGTCAACACTTCAGTTTACAAACAGACTCTTTTTACTCACTTCTTTAGCCGTGGTCACACCAGCATCTGAAATCCACTACACTGGATCTAAGTATCGCATTCAAATTTAGGCGGTTGACCTATCCGGCTGTTCAGTCTGACGTAACACCCTTTCAAAATAAGATTTCCGGGTCCAAACAGACAACAACGGCCGAACATGTGAGCAATTACGATCCCCTCTAACCTCAGTCAGACATCTTTTACATCCATAAGAAAGAGATGAAATGACAATTACATCGTTTAAAAATTCAGATCAGTTCAAACAACGGGGAACACGGCACTGCTGCGCTGTAGAAACACGAGGCTTGGACTGGGAAATCATATATTGAAAGGGCGCTATGTCACGACTTAGCCAGTCTTGAAACTACTGACTGTTGGATGGCCTCAAGATGAAGCCAATTTGACAAAGTCGCCAATAAGTTGTAAAATCCGGGTCTGTCATGTGATGCAGTTTGGCTCGAAAACGCTTTTTTCCCATTGACTTACATCGTGAAAGTGACAGCTGTAAGTCAGTGGCTCGTTTCACTTCCAGAATGTGATCCATTCGGTCTTATAACTTTATTTAATTTAACATTTAATCGTCATTCGCGTTAGCCAGAGTGCTAAACAGGAAGTAGCCAGCTCGGCCGGCTGAAGTCTCTAGTGCTCCTGCTCTATGGGTCCAACAGTCTGGGTATTTTTGGACTCATTTTAGTTCAACTCTGTCGGATTTATGCACCAATGAGCAACTTATGAATGAACGGTGCCCTGCCTTGAATGCTGTTTCCAGTTGTCTTTACACATCCATGGCTTTTGGGGGGATGTGAAGTCCAAAACAGAGGCAGCAGACAGTATTTGAACCATTTGCTTCGTATTTGGCCGTCCACAGACTGTTATTATGACACTACCAGAGCATTTTAAGTGTTGGTACACTGTTATTCTAATCAGGTCGGTGGATCGTTCCACTTTTCCAGCTGAGTGATCATTTATTCCTTCAGAATAAAACAATCCTTTCAAACGCGCGGCCTTTGAAGTCTGCCTGCTCGACGGCTGTTGCGCGTTCACTCATTCTGCACGTCGGCGGACCCACAGGAGAGGATGCAATAGAGGATATGAGTTTACACATATCCACGGAGAGGAAGCTGCAGAGAGCACAAAGAGAGAATTCATGAAGGAGGCGGCACGGGAGGGGGAGGAGAGGCAAAGGAAATGGGGGGAAAAAAAAAATAATGATGAAGACAACGAGAGGAGCAGATGCAGACGAAAGACGAGACGATGATGCTGACGATGATGAGACTAAAGTAGCAGTTTGTGGGAATAACAAGAAAAAGAGGGGAGCTGAAAGAAGAGAACTTTACGACGGCTTCCTGCAGAGGAATGGCTCCAGTAAATCATGTCACTTGGCTACATCCTGTCTGTTCTCAACTTCTCACCGGCCTGAAGCCGATAAACAGCCCGGCTGCCTTATTGGAAACAGATGTGAATGGGAAAGAGAGACAAAGACAGAGAGAGAGAGAGAGAGAGAGGGAGAGAGAGGTAGGGAGAGAGAGAAACGCTTGGCTGTGGGATAAGTGGCCTAATGAGATCAAGCTGAGTGCCACTGGTTCCGATGCTGAACGTGCGCCATTACACTGCGGTTTGATCTCTTCTTCTGAAACAAATTGGAAACCAGTGGCGATCGCGTCCACGGCCTGTTTTCTATTATCTCAACCGCGGCCCCTTTCTCTGCCGTTTGCCCGTCTCTGCTTGGCTTTCCCGCGCAACAAGAAACTGGTGTTATCAATGTCAACATCCACCTGTACTTAGAAGTGTCCACATAAATAAGTAAAACCTTTTTATGGCCTTTCCCGCACTGGTTTGAACGTTTTTGTGTATTTATGTTAGAGACAGACGCCTGTTGTGTTGCTAGATGCTTTCCAGTGCTGCTAGGTTCATGAATAATTGCTCTAAAGCCAAATTAAAGCTGTAAACACTTCAAATTTTAACCCTTAACAGCTCTTTCTACCTGTATGAGAGTTGTGACATGTGCACAACAAATGTGCACAACCCTGCACTTCCCGCGGCTTGCATCCACATCTTCCGTGCTTCGACCTTGTCCAGCCTGTTTAATCCACAGCGAGGGAGCGGATCACTCCCTCTTAATCCAATCAACGTCAACTCTCACATGAGGAGGTGACGTGGGAAGGATACAGTCAGGCGAGCTCCCATTTTACCTTGAAAGAGGACAAAAGTGCATCTGTATATATTGAATTTACGTTAATATTCAGGTATAACTTTCATTTAAAACTTAAAACTTTAGAGAAACGTCTGGGAAATGAATGCAGGAATGGGACGTTTTGAAAGTAAGTTGGGAAATCTTCATTTGCTTCTGTCTTTATCTTTAAAAACCTTAAACCCTGCCCTGTGAAGTGACATGCAACACACACACACACACGCACACACACACACGCACACACACACAGTTACAATTAACAACTGATAATTGTGCACAAGCCAAAGTAAAACTGCCCAATGTCCAAAACTAACAGTGCGGAGGATATTCTCCAGAGATAATAGATAGATAATGTGTGTCCGTGGTGAAAATGAGTAGCCTGATGAAGTTCCACCCTTTGTTTGAGCCTTTAAACTGATTAGCAGACATGAGAATTACGAGTCAAACAAGGTGCATCACCCCGCGGAGCGCGCACGAGCACAAAAGGGCCGTGCAGCATCCAAACCAACCAAAAAACAACATTCCTTCTGCAGTCGAAGCGAGAGTGAACATGCATGAGAGGATAAAATGTGTAGAAACAGTCATCCTACCCATTCTGCAGCTAACCCTGACACACAAAACAGTGACGGGTCTCCAGGATGACGTCCACAGGCTGTTTGGAGGGGGGCCGCATACAAACAACTGGACGTCCCGGTTAGGAATGGAGGGAGGGGTCTAGAAATGGATCAGACTTCATCATGAATCCCCAAAGAGCTACCCGGTGTAATCTACACAAGGATATTGACCCTCAACAGACACTTTACAGAGATGGAATCCAATTTATTAGTTACAAATGTACAGCAGTAGCTCAGTCCATAGGTGACTCGGCTGGGTACAGTAGGGTCGCTGGTTCAAGTCCCTGTGTGGACCATGGACGGAGCGTGGACTGGTGGCTGGAGAGGTGCCAGTTCATCTGAGGTGCTGTTGAGCAAGGCAATGGACCCTCAACTGCTCGGGGCACCGATCCAATGGCAGCCCCCTCGCTCTGACATCTCTCAATTAATTGCATGTATATAGGTCCTGTTTGTGCATGTGTGTGTGTATTTCAGGCCTGTGTGTGTAACATGTATAATCCCGTTGCGGAATAATAAAGTAATAATTCTTCTAAACACAAGAACTCTCTTCAATGATACAAACTGGAGTAGAGCTTTTCTTATAAACCGTGATTCTATAAATTAAATAAGTGTTTCCCAAACTCATCTACCTTCACTTTCAAGCAGATTTTGAATGGAGGGTTTTAAAGTATAATAAGTTTAAAAATGTGTACTTTTACTAAATAAAAGGATCAGAGTCCCCAGTCCTTTACACTTCCTAAATCAAGCGCAAACATGATAATAAAATAGTTTCTCTTGGATGTAGAAATGTGTTGCCTTAGTATAATCATGAGCCAGACTCTGCGTAGAGAAGTTAATAAGAAATCACTTTATTATAAACAGAATTTATATTAAAACACATGCTTCTGTCTAAAAAAGGGGCGCGAGCACACGATAAAAGAGAATATTCAACGTCCCTCCTGAGAAACAACACGAACGGCTTTGAACTGGATGAAGCGTCGGAAACCAGAGACGCAAAGTCTGAAGCAGCAACAACAAATCGCTCTTCGTGTTTCTTAAAAAGTGAGAATATCGGATGCGGCCGTGCGGGAATGCGTCTACGTTTGAACAGAGGAGGGTGGTTGAAAATGTTTCTGCGGTTAAACTGAGTTGACAGGCATAAGAGGAGCCAAAGGGTAAACAGGGACGGATTAGGAGGAAACATGTTTGGATGCATTTACATCACCTGCAGCGCAGAGGCAGATTTACTGTACCACTGAACCTCAGCCCACATTTTTATTCTTTTGTCCTGAAATCTGGGAAAAACACAAGTGGGAGGGCGACGCACGTTTAAAAAAACACACAAACAAACATTATGTAGCATCAAAATGATGGAATTTCATTTAGAGCAGCAGCTGACAGGTCAGCGACATCCACGTCTGGCTCAGCAGAAGCTCAGCTAATTTATGCCACTTTTTGGTGCTTAAAATAACGTGTAACCCTCGGCTAACCCACGCCATTAGCTCTCCATCAGCAGCGTAGACGGCCGCAATCCATTACACGACAAAGCTGCTGTCTCACCGAGAGATCAGAGGAGGGATTTCCTCTGATTCTAAAGCGTTCACAGTTTCAGTGGGATGACGGGCCAGTACTTGGGCTGTTTGAGGTCACAGTTTCTGTCAAAATTGAGCTGCATCGCCGTCTCCATGGCCACGATCTTGGCCGCGTCCTCGCCGTACAGCTTCTGCATCTCAGCGCCGCGCCTCTCCCCGGGTCGCTCTATCGGTGGAGCCATGCTGCTTCGCCAGGAGGCCGCGCGCAGGTCCTGGTCGTCCGGCACGTAGCTGTTGTGCTGCTCGTCCTCGATCTGCTGCTGCTTCTCTGCAAAGACAAGGAAACAGATTATTAGGGTGCACTCACACTGTCCGTCCGTACCGTGCCCCGTGCTTTAGGGTCCTTGTCCCCCCTCCAGGCCTGTTTGTACTCACACTACCTGGGCCTCGGCGAATGCTTCTTGCTGCCTATACGTCATCACGCCCTAACACGTCACATGCATTGATGACTTAATTGCGATGCGTGGCTTTGTTTACAAATCTTTCCGTAGACCTCGGAGTTTTTGTGCGTGTTGTCGACTGTTTTTGAATCTTTTCATCGACCAAATCTGCAGTAAACACTCCACGTCCGCATCACACCAACGTGAACCTTTCACCGCCATTGTTTTAAATGTCCGCGCATGGTCCCTCCTTATTTTTTCTGTGTCCCAACAGGCGCACATAAATGACGTCAGAGCCGCCGTAGGCCTCGTGCTCGTGCACTTGCGCACGCTCGTGCTCGTACATGTGCAAACGTGCTTTACAAAAGCCCACCTCTCTCAAACGGGCCGTCGACGGCAGGCGCGGTACGGTTTCACTCACACTGGTCAAACGAACTAGACATTAGCCGTGAAGCATGCTTGGGCACGGTACGGATGGACAGTGTGAGTGCGCCCTACACAGCCGTCTCTTCACCTCATCTGCACTACAGAGTGTGCACCCCGACACAAAGCTGATTTGTCGATAAAGACGGAGAAGTTTGGAGACTCTATTCTGTCACAATCTTTAACTTTTCCTCTTACTCAGCTCCTCTCTGTGTTTCTCCGTCTGGGCGAAGTACTGCCGAAGCTCCTCGCTGATCTCCATGTTGCTGACGTCGCACTCAATCTCACTGTCCGAGCTGCTCTCCTCTTCCCCGTCCTCCGCCTCTTCGCTGTCACCCTCGCCTGAGTTCCAGTCTGCGTAGCGCTGCTGCTGTCGTTGCTGGTGGCTGCTGCTGGGACGCTGCTCCTGGCTGTAAGCGGGGCCGTAGGCAGCCTCCAGGGCCTTTTGGTAGGCTCGTCTATGCCTCTGGTGCCAGGCCATAGCCTGCTGGTAGTGCTGCCAGTAGCGCCTGTAGACAGGGCTGGAGAACCAGGACATCACAGTGCTTACGTCCTCCTGCAGATGAGAAAAATCAGTACATCTTTAATGCTTAGATCGTGATTAATCAGCTAGTTTACATTTGAATTCAAAAGGGACAATATACTGGACGCTAACGCACAAGGATGTCTCAAAAATGCAGTAAATCTGTAGTTCAAAAGGAACTAATTAATTAATTTAATTGTCATTAATTTGATGCTGAAAGGTCTCTGCTGCAGTCATGCATCATTACTTTACCACAACATCATCACGCAGAGTCCACCTTTAATGCGCAAAAGTCTAAAAACGGTGAGATTTGACCTTCTCGGCTCCCTTACCATGACTGAAGACGCCTGCAGTTGAGTGGAGCTTCTTGCAAACCTGCTAATAATGAATTCTGCGAGATAAAGAACAATGAGTTATTAACAAATATGTAATGACGAGACACTTAAGTAACACCTGCCTCTGGTGAGTTAAAACGCGACTCTAAACACAACAATGAAGCCAACTTTGAGGCTTGAGGAAGACTTACATGAGCACGCGGACCTCTGGAAAACAAAAATGGACGCCAGCGAGAGAAACACCAGTTTATTTAACATATAAAGTTTATCTAACATATAAAGTCTGTTTCCATGCTGAGTGCCTTAATATAACAACCATTACCTGCTTTGGTTTCGGACTCGTTCACCAGCTCGCGGTGCTTCCGGGAAGACAGATTTCCCAGCATCCTTTGAGCCAAAGCAACATAAACTCTATGCGTGTGGCGCCACCTGGTGGACACTCTGCGCATGTGCAGCTGCTGTTTCATGTTTTCAGCAGCACAAATATAATTTAGAGAAATGTTAAAGTGACAAAAGCTTAATTACAGACTAATAGAAAGGGAGATAAACTCTTTATTACATTTTATTAGGTCTCCATATTCCCAGATACTCCGTCTTTTTAGCTTCCACTCTTCTGTTGCTCCTGAAAAAGAAGAAGAATCTGCCAGATTCATTATTTTCGCTGTACTGAACGTACAAAATAGATGAAATCCTGACCTTTAACCTCTCTCTGGGTTGTGGTGATGCAGGAAAAATAACTGAACTCTTAGTAAATAAATACAGAACGTAAAAAAAAAAGAATAAACAGTAAACGATAAACTCTTAGTCAAATATATATGACGTAGATGTAAGATAAATAAACTCACAGAAAGTTAAATCAGGTAAGTTTAAGTTATGACTGTATATGACAGAAATGAGCATTAAAGGGGTGGATAAAGTTATTGCACAAAAAAGAAGATAAGTGTCCAGGTGTGTGAGATTAATAAATAAAGTCATAATAATAATAAAAGGCCTTGCTTTCACCATCATAAACTGTTAGTATTAGCAGCTACTGTACCTCTGATGCACCAAATGAACTGTATATTTTCTGTCTTAAGGTTTTTTTTAGGGTGAAGCTGCTGATATAAGACTGTGGACGTGATGCGCGGGACGTGTGTGAGGGTCAAAGGTGAAGGTCAGTCTCCTTAAAACCAGGGAAGACAGTTCTTTATCTGTTGCTCAGACATTCAAGTTCATTCATTCATCTTCACCCGCTTGTCCCTGTCGGGGTCGCGGGGGGCTGGAGCCGATCCCAGCTGACATTGGGCGTGAGGCGGGGTCCACCCTGGACAGGACGGCAGTCTATCACAGGACACATAGAGACGAACAGAGACAGACAACCATTCACACCTACGGGGGATTTAGAGTCATCAATGAACCGAACACCTGCACGTCTTTGGATTGTGGGAGGAAACCGGAGAACCAGGAGAAAACCCACACAGACACGGGGAGAACATGCAAACTCCACACAGAAGGGCCCCAGCCGGGATTCAAACCAGGAACCCTCTTGCTGTGAGGCCATAGTGCTAACCACCACTGCACCGTGTCACCCCTCATTTAAGTTCATGTTCATTATAAATGTGTCTGGATTAAGTGCATTTCTCATTTAATTTAGTCGTACACTATTGTTTTAAGACTGCAGTTGAGTTTTTCATATTTTTGTAAATGTAACATTACGTCAGCGAGGACTCTGTGATGTTCCAGGCTGGTGTAAGTCCGAGTGTTCGAGCGCTGTGAGACACGTTTGACTGTAAATCTGGGTCACGCTTCGGCTTCAGGCTCCAGAGCTTTCAGAGGAAACGCAGAAAGACAGATGTGCCTCTTCAAAACACATTTCCTCCTTGTGACGTTTGAGTGGATGATGGTTCACAAAAGAACAAGTGTTTCTCTTTTCCAGAACATGGAAGTATTTCATGAATTACATCACTGAATACGTCCTCAGAGCGCTGTGTAAGTAATAGGACATGTATGCATTGCTTATTAAATGTGACCCAGTGCTGTATTTCATCATTCATTTCATAATTGTCCAGATAAACTTTATATTCTTTTATCATTTACAGCTGAAGGTGAATGAAATACCATGGATCACGAGAGGTAAGTTTTATCCGTGACACCATTGATGAACCTAAAGTCAGTGAAATGAAAACAATAATCTCTATAATAATAAATGAGTTAATTAAAAACACAACAATCAAGCAAAGTGTTATGGGTCAAATGCTTTTATTTTGAAACATAATTTCCAAAGACAACAAAATATGGCACACGTCTTTTCCACTTAAAGAAGAAGAAGAAGAAGAACTCCTTTATTAGTCCCGCAACGAGGACACACACACACACACACACACACACACGCACACACACACACACACACGACCTATATACATGCAATTAATGCAGAGATGTCTGAGCGAGGGGGCTGCCAATGGATCGTGCTCAACAGCACTGAAGGCAGTGCCGAGGAGATGAACTGGCACCTCTCCAGACACCAGTCCACGCTCCATTCATGGTCCACACAGGGACTTGAGCCGGCGACCCTCCGGTTCCCAGCCAAGTCACCTATGGACTGAACTACTGCCGCCCCCCAAAAACAAACATAGTGTCAAAATGACACAGGAAGAACACACTTTAATGTTTTTTAATTAAATTAAGTGAATACAGACAAATTAAGTTCAATATTAAATAAAATTAATATAAAAGTTTTAAAGAAGTGTATTGAAGTATGAGTCTAAATGAAGTAGTGATGCTGATATTTGGATGTGTCTTTACCCAAATGTGGAGTTCTTCAAACACCGGGGGTAAATCTGTGGGGTACCACTTGATTAAATTATTCAACACAATGCTGGAGGAGGCAGAGGAGATCTAATCTGATACCTCTGTGTTGGCGTAACACAGTCTTTGACCTTTACCTGTGTGTTTTCTGTCATCGGTGAGAACTTCAGCCTCACAGGAGCAAAGGGTGAAGCCTGGAAACAGCCGCTGTGCAGCTGGGACCCCCGTGGAGACCGTCCTGTTCCTGTGTGAAGGTAGAGCATCCACCCAGCAACATTCAGCTTCACTGTGCTCATATTCATTTTATATTAAAGCTCATAATGAATTTGTGCACTGTCGTTCGAAGCCCTTCATGGCTGCTGAGATGGAATCCAGTAACCAGGACCTGGACCGGTTCTGGGAGGAGATCGCCGCGGTGCAAAGGTCAGACTGACGAAAGCTGTTTAACACAACAACGGATTCATATTTTGTGAATTTTGCACGTGTTCTGTGTGTAGCAATGTGTGTTTAGTCCTGCCTTGAAGAAAGAAACACACTAGAAACACAAAGGCACGAGCAAACTCATCTTTAATGCTTTTGTTTTTCAGACTGAAGTCTCACGTCCTCAGAGAGACGACCAACAACCACCACGCGCCGGCAACCAGCAGCGATCATCAACGGATTCATGCAACAGTGAGTTGTGTAGCAGCGTCCTTGGGTCTACATAGCAACAACCCACTAATATTTAAAGGTCCCATATCATGCTCGTGTTCAGGTTCATACTTGTTTTTGGAGTTTCTACTAGAACATGTTTAGATGCTTTAATGTTCAAAAAATACCTGTACATTCACCCTCTGTATGAAACGCTGCGTTTAAGTGACTGTTGCTTTCAGCCCCCCTCCTGCAAGCCCAGTCTGCTCTGATTGGACGGCACTTTTTACATATATGTATATATATTGTGACATCACAAGCGTACAGAAGTCCTGACGGCTCGTTTCACAGTATTGATATAACACCTCAACCTGCTTTAAAGTCAAAAAAATACATGGAAATCTTATTTTTTATGATGTGGGACCTTTATATATAATCATGGATGGATTACTGAACGGGCCTACCGGGCCCAGGCCCAGGGCCCATGAAGTCAGGGGCCCTGACTCAAAATGTTGCTGATAAAAAAGTATGCACTAAAGGACCAAAAATGACCACAAAGAGACACAAAATGACTATATAGGGAGGCAAAAGGACCACAAACGGATGCTGTATGACTGAAAATAGACATAAAACAACCACACAGAGACAGAAATTATGACAAAGACATGCAAAATGATTAGAAATAGATGACCAGAGAGAGAAACAAAACAATGAGGTAGAACCATTAAATATCTAAAAATAGATGCAAAACCATCACAAAAGGATCCCAAATAACTTTAAATATATGCCACAAACCACCACCAAATGATGCAAAATGACTAAAATAGATGCAAAACCATCACAAAATGATGAAAAATGACTAAAATAGATGCAAAACCACCACAAAATGATGCAAAATGACTAAAATAGATGCAAAACCATCACAAAATGATGAAAAATGACTAAAATTCATACAAAACTATTACAAAAAGAGCCAAAATGACTAAAATTTGATGCAAAACCCCCAGAAAAAGAATCAAAATGACTTAAAATAGATGCAAAACCACCACAAAAAAATCCAAAACAGTCACAGAGATGCAAAACAATTACAAAAACATAGAAAACAACTCAAAATGGACGTAAAATTAGCAAAATAAGTGCAGAATGACTACAGAGAGACTTTCTACTTTCTTGCCCTCAGCTCCTGCAGGTGATGGCCTGCAGCAGTCGCCTGGAGCAGAAGGTGGATCGCTGCCTTTGGACCCAGAAGGTTTTTGTTGCCCTGGTAACGGCGTTGACAGCTTTGTGGGGCTTGAACGTCTACATCCACTATTCAGCCGGCTACAACAACTTCATCACGGCTACAAACTGAGGCCGTCTGTGAACGTTGTGTCCAGTGTCTTGCATCTTTAAATGTGACCGGCATGAAGTCTGGACTCCTGGAACGTCTCATGTTTTGAATCTGTGAAGTTTGATGTGGGTGTGTATGGATGCGTGTACACTCCAGGGGCACACACCTCCTCATGGGAACAATAAAGTCTGTCTAATCTATTCACCTCGTTCATGAATTCCTTAACCCGTGAAAATACCTTCCGACCATGATCGTGTAATATATTTCATTTGAATGAAGATGATGTCCCTCAGACGATCTTCTTTGGGCCCGATCCTCGAGCAGAAGACCTCAGACTGTGAGTTTTGTCTTCCAGTCCATGCTCCATAGTGCTGCTGTTGGTTTAATGTATGCGGTATGACGCAGTGTATTTCTTAAGGAGTGACGCTTTAACATAAACGTGTGCTTCTCAGTGAAACCAGCCTTAGACATTTCCCCCTGAACTTGAAACTTTGCACTTTCTTTCGTAGAACACGTCGTCGACATCATCAGCTCACAAGTTAAACATTGTTGCTATTTTTGCTAATGTTTGTCACATTAACACGTTAATACCCTGTGTTTTTGATGCCGTATTTCTAAAAAAGGTTGGTTGAATAAAAAAGTCAAAGATAAAAAAGTGTCCTAACTGCAAAGCAGAAGTGGTCATGTGTTGCATTTCCTTTTTAGACCATTTTACCCGCAGCCCATGTGCCTTAAAGGTATTTTAGCTCGTTTGAGGTTTCCCCTTCTCGACTGCAACACTGTTTTTCAGATCTCTCTATCATCATTGTCATTATTGTTATTATTATTGTCAGTATGGATCAATGGACTCTGTGTTCTTTGCTGCTTCTGTCTCTCTGTTTCAGCTCTGAAGGTGCTGCAGTCAGCTGGTTTTTGCAGTTCATTACAGTAACGAGTAATCTGTAATAAGTTTCCTAACTTCCCTCTTTTCTTTGCAGAGACTCTTGTGAAAACCATCGGGAGCGAAGCAGATGTCACTCCCATATGCAGAAATGAAACGCTCGATCCCGTCCTGTTCTTAGTGTGTAAGATCCGCACAGAGGTGAGCAGGGGAGACGAGTGTCGTCTGCTGTATCGATATGGGGCGGACTTTGTGCACAGATGTGACCCCAGATTCACACTGATGATGGAGAATCACACCGTGTTTCTTCATGTGATGAATTTAACACCTGCGGACAGTGGGGCCTACACCTGTGAGTGTTCAATTCAGGAGGGAACATACATTCTCCATCTGAACATCACTGTGGAAGGTAAGGGTTTGAGTTATTCCTGCTTTTCTGATTCACTCTTTATTCTTTTCTCATATTTGAGCTCAGCTAAAGACGCTCATTTTCCACTGCAGTGTTAACATTTTGATTGATATTAAGTGGAATTTATATATTAAATTAGACAAGTTTTAATCCATAGAATAAAAAGTGGGTATTCAAATAGTCTATTTTGTTATATTCACAGCAGTTCTCACACAGCTTAATGTACCGTGTGCTTCAGTTGAGATAGTATAGTGCAGATATAACATATGGGGTTATGTAAATAATGTTTTAGATAAATTATAATGTATTTGATTTGCACATGATGTCAGTTATAGAATACTTAAAGCATTGTTATGTCTGTCCCAGTGCCGTTTTACTGACAAATGTTTTTACCTGTTAACGTTTCAGCGGATGCAAACATCAGCCCTTCAGCATCAGCAACTTTCCCTTCCTTTGTTGTGATTGGCGTGACTGTGTTCATCGTTATAATTGGAGTTATCCTCGGCTTTATCTGCAGAAGAACCCGCTGTTGGTGAGACACTGCTGTTACATCACGGATATGTTCTGCGTGTGTGTTTGATGTTTCACTAATGACTCGTTTTATTCAAAGCCGTTCAACCACAGCTGCATCATCTGCACGTGAAACTGCTGGCTCGTCGGTGAGGAATTCTTATTTTCTGTCCATTTAAACTCAGAAATAAACTAGTTTAAAGTTTGCAATCACACACATTAACAGCTCAACCATTGTTCAACTGAATTCACTTTAAAAACATGATGCGTAAGGATTGTTTTTTGGTTTTAATAGAACCAAGATGAGCCAGATGATCACTACATGAGCCTCCAGCAGCCAGCCAGTGATCTCTACCACACTATCTCTTATTCAGCAGGCAACAGGACGGTCTGCGCGGACAACCAGGAAATGGATAAAAGAGACACAAGCTGGGAAATATATGAAAATATGTGAAGCAGACAAAATAATCAAGATATCGTGACATGGGTGCTGAACTATTGGCAGCCCCCTCGCTCTGACATCTCTCCATTAACTGCATGTATACAGGTCCTGTTTGTGCATGTGTGTATTTCAGGCCTCTGTGTGTGTGTAACCAGTATAACAGGGGTGTCAAAGTGATCCAGTAAAGAGCCGCTGTGGCTGCAGGTTTTCATTCCAACCAGGCAAGAACACACCTGACTCGACTTATTCAACCACCTGAACTGTCTTCACACGGTTGATTTGTTGGACCAGGTGTGTTTTTGATTGGTTGGAATGAAAACCTGCAGCCACGCAGCCCTTTACTGGATCACTTTGACACCCTTGCTGTATAATAACCGAGTGAAAAAATTTAATTTCCCCTTGCGGGATAAATAAAAGGAATTCTTCTTCTTCTTCGTAACATGTGGATGTTCTAAAGGTAACAGTTATAATATCGTCACGATCTCAAAATGCTGGATCATAATTAAACGTGTCATCTCTCAGATAGGAGTTAATCAGTAATATGACGCCTAAACGCCTCTAATTCTGAGTTCTAGGATTTTCTAGTTTGTTCATAAATGCTCTGTATAAAACTATTGCAGTGGTTGACAATAAAGTTTGTCAAATATATAATGACTTTCATAGTCTTTTGTGCTTGAAACTGTGAAAAAGTGAAGAAGTTTGGGGTCTTTTGGGTTTGATTGAACCTGATTAATAACTGGAATTTCTAAATTATTTTCAGTCATTGCAACTGCATTATTGCCTCAAAATATCTCAAAAGCTTTTAACAACAGCAACGGTTTGTTTCTTCATGCGAACAACAGTGAGATGTGTCTCTATGAAGACGATGCAGTGGTTTCCTGTGACGGGGGAGCGTGACAATAATTGTGCTGCTGAAACTCTGCTATCTCTAAATATATGACCACAAAAGCAAACAAACAGTTTCAGTTAGACGAGTGCAGGCATTACTTTATAAACACCTGATGTTTGCTGGCTTGACACGTATACTGTCAGACATTTGGTCTTAATATGAAAGCAGAAGCTCCTGCAGCAGCACTTCCTTTATCGGACAGTTCACACCAGCTTGTACCTTTGAGGGTTTGAAGTTTAGAGAACAGGGCATCGAGACTTCGAGCCCGCCTCCCGCCAGTACAGGATACTGCAGCTGCTTCTTGGCCGCTATGGCAAAGTGGAAAGTGGGCTTTGTTCTGCTTCTGCTGCTGATCGTGCCTTGTGACAGCGAAGGTAATGTACGCACACTATTCTACATTGTTGTTTTTCTCTAATTGTCATCTCATCTTCATCCACTTATCCGGGGTCGGGTCGCGGGGGCAGCAGCTTTAGCAGGGGACCCCAAACTTCCCTTTCCCGGGCCACATTAACCAGCTCTAACTGGGGGATCCTGAGGCGTTCCCAGGCCAGTGTGGAGATCTAATCTCTCCACCTGGTCCTGGGTCTTCCCCGAGGCCTGCTCCCAGCTGGACGTGCCTGGAACACCTCCCTAGGGAGGCGCCCAGGGTTCATCCTTACCAGATGATCCTGAACCACCTCAACTGGCTCCATTCAACGCAAAGGAGCAGCGGCTCTACTCCGAGTTCCTCGCGGATGCTGAACTTCTCCCCCTCTCTCTAAGGGAGACTCTACCCGCGACCTTGTTCTTTGGGTCCTTACCCAGCTTTCAATTGTCCTGTCTTCATTTTTTATTGTATTTGATTGATTGCAGAGACTCTTGTGAAAACAATTGGGAGCGAACCAGATGTCACCCCAGTATGCACCAATACAACACTTGATCAAATCACGCTCATAGTGTGTAAGATCCGCACAGAGGTGAGCAGGGGACACGAGTGTCGTCTGCTGTATCGATATGGGGCGGACTTTGTGCGCGAATGTGACCCCAGATTCACACTGATGATGGAGCATCACACTGTGTTTCTTCATGTGATGGATTTAACACCAGCGGACAGTGGGAACTACACCTGTGAGTGTTCAATTCACCGGGGAACATACATTCTCCATTTGAACATCACTGTGGAAGGTAAACACTCTTCTTAAAGTCCATGTTATGCTCATTTTCAGGTTCTGCTAGAACATGTTTTCATGCTTTAATGTTCAAAAACACATTACTTTTCTCATACTGTCTGAATAAACCTGTATTCGCCCTCTGTCTGAAACGTTATGTTTACATTTTCACTGTATTTTTACACCACCTAGATCTGCTTTTTTAAACAAAGACTGCAGAACCTCACTTTTTACTTCATGGGATATTTGATGCTAGTTACTCCCCACTCTACTATAGCTGTATTTTACTGCTCATATGGTACTTATAGCTTGTTAAGCTTGCTTTACATACTCTTGTGTCATTTGTTCACAATGTTTCAGGCGATGAAGACGCCAGCAGATCAGCGCAAACGCAGGTTGCAAATGTGTTGATCGTCGCAACTCTAGTCTTCACTATAACCGCAGTCATCTTTGGGTTTATCTACAGACGAATATGTCATTTGTGAGATTTACACACACACACACACACACACACACACACACACACGTGTATATACGTATATACACAGTACACTGTATATTGTCTTTCCATTGCATATGGAGTTGCAAGGACAGCCTACAGACTGTCTACACATCAAGATTCATTGTTTTTTTTGTTTTTCAGAAGACAACCTCAACCCCCGAGCAGTCAACCAAACACGGTAATTTCACTTAAACATCTCCACATCTTTATTTATGTGATTCATTAAACATTATTTTAAAAAAAGCAAAAACAAATACATGTCTCTCTGCAGGAGCCAGAACACACTGAGCCGTACAGCACCTTCATCCAGACAGAGAACGGGCTTTATTATAACTGTCAGGGTGCACTACACTAATAACTCAAACATGTCTCCATACTGCGTCTGTTCTGAGTGAAGCGGGGCCTTTTGTCCACAAGGGGGAAGTCTTGTGCTTTGTATCATTCATATAATGTGGAAAACTGAGCATGTGTAAAGCATTACACTGTTAAAGTATACAAGTAAGCTCATCAGAACAAACTGTCTAACAAATAAACACTTAAAACTAAATTACTGGTCTTTTTGTATATTGCTTAATTATACTTTGAATATAATTCCAATTTAATTAAGTGCACTTAATTAAGGTTTGTTGCAGAACTGATTTTATCGTTGCATCATCTGCAAATGCAACAAATACTAATGTTCATTATGGGAAATATTTTTTATTTTTTTTAGTGAAACCTAAACATTTGCTTTAAATAACTCAATGTCGCTGATTTACAGTGTATGATTATTAAATTATATGATTATTAAATTTATGTATGTGTCTGGGAGTAACCATCTGTCATGTAAACCATTGCTTAGATGCATGAATTTGGTTCATAAATGGATGTTCATCTAAGATTATGGAACAATTACGTCTGAATTGGGATCAAGTGCAGTACACCTGATTAAGGAGGAAGACATTTTGCACCTTTAAATGAAAGGAAATCAAATCTCTAAACGTGTTTCATGAATCAAAGGTGGATGTTATGAACTTGTTTGTCTTTACACATCCACATGAAGAGAACGCTCCTTCAGTTTTAACCACGCACGTCTGTGTTGTTGTTATCTTTCTCTGGTGTTCCCCCGCAGGGATTCCTCTTTATTTACAGAGGAAGTACGGCGGTTTGAGAAAAGACAGATACAGTGGATGTTATTACGGGTTAAGAGAAGAGATTCTCTCAGCACCACTGAGGGAAGTGACTCAGCTGTCCTGATTGGAACAGCAAATTCAGCAAATGCATGCTACAAGGTTAACCACGTCCACCTGTCAGCCATGAGCGAATCTGTGCAAAAATGCCTTGTAGCTAAAAAATGAAGTGTGTTATGCATTTTCTCAGACACTTGACTTCTGCATCAAGGATTCAACAGGAAAAATACTTTCACTTTCTAAGTTACTATGCTTTAAAACATTATCTTTTATGGTTCAAGCTGCTTATAATCATCAAATAGATGATAACATTCAGTCAAATACAGAAATTGATGAAATATTGTTTATGATGGTTTGATTTGTTGCGCAAAATCAGTTCTTTGGTGTTCCCCAAGGTTCGATCCTTGGCCCCATTCTGTTTGCATCCCCTTGGAGACGTTATTACTGTCACTGCTATGCTGATTATATTCTGCTTTACGTTTGATTTACGCCTTAAAATGTAGTAGATTTTAAACAGCTGCTAAACGCTGTACAAACCGGACACCTTTACAGCCTTTACTCTTACTTTAATGTATTTCTATTTTTCTTTTAATGTCACTTAATTTCTTTTGTGAAGCACTTTAGAGGTTTATAGCGGTTGATGTTAGCCAGTGATGCAGACAGAAGTAAGTACGGCCCTCCAGTTATTGGTCGCTCTCCTGAGAGACTTGTTTAGACTCACACAAGACTTCATATTGAAACCATGCTATTGTCTTTGGTTAGTCCAGGAACGTGACTCATGACATGATTCTGATACCAGAGGTGATACGTAATGAGTAATGATTACGTAACCAGGCAAAAAGTACATATAAGGCAGGGTCATGCTTGGAGTATCTGCTCTCGGTCCGGGTGAAGGATGGAAGAACTTATTTCACTGTGTAAAATGCTTTTTCTTCCAAACACTACCAGCCTCTCAATGTGAAGTTGTTTTGCGTCTGCCTGTCAGGCCGTGACTTTCTGCTGCACAGAGATAAGTTTCACAATCAGAGAAGTGGAACTTGTAACCAAAATAACAACAGTCACAATCTAGATCACAGGGCTGGGGCTTTAATTTTGAACCGCGACCTGTTAGCTGGGCTTCGGCTTCTGCGTCACATGGTTTAAAATTACATAGGTGTCGAGTGTGTCAGGCAGTGCCGGTACTTTCCACGTGTAAATAATAGTTTGGAATGGATTTTTTTAAGTTTACAAAAAAAATTGGGGCTCCTCAATATCCAGGAAACCTTGCAATTGCTGCATTAAGTTATGTCGTCTATGTAATCCATCTGTAACACACCTATATTCATAATGCAGGCGCTCAAACCTGGAACTTTGCTGTTTTGTACTATGTTTATGACTTTACAGTTTTTTTATAGCGTGAATAAATGTAATGCTGAACATGAAAAAGGTTCATAGTTGAGGAGAGTTCGCTGGACGGTTCAAGACAAAAGAAGAAAATCAGTTTAAGTTGTTTATTTCCATCATCTTCGAACATGTTTTCCAAAGATGTGACTCCACTGAGACATTGTGTAACCTTTCCACAGAGCAGTCAGGTTCTTTCCAGGAGTACGACGTTGCTTCCAGTGAATTATTCAGTGACTTTCCCTCTGCGCTATTTTGTAAACAAGAACACACAAGACATTTATGAGGTTGTTTATTGCCATCAAACCTACAGATGCATCATGGGAGTTTGCATCCTGGGTTCGCACTTCCCCTGAGGCCTCATTCACCATGTGATCCCACTGTTGTTCTTTCCTGTTGTACCTCTAACCAGATACAGGACAGGACATCAGCGACAAAGGGACAGATTTCCTGAAGATAAATAACAGTTTCATGGTTTTAATATGACTGAATGATGGTCCTATGGGACGACACAGTGGTATGATGGTTAGCACTGTCACCTCACAGCGAGAGGGTTCCTGGTTCGTATCCTGGCTGGGGCCCTCCTGTGTGGAGCTTGTATGTTTTCTCCGTGTCTGCGTGGGTTCTCTCCGGGTTCTCCGGTTTCCTCCCACAGTCCAAAGACGTGCTAGTATTAGGTTAATGGTGGGTGAATGGTTGTGTGTCCTGTGATAGACTGGCGTCCTGTCCAGGGTGGACCCCGCCTCACGCCCGATGTCATCTGGGATGACCCCGCGACCCTGACAGGGACAAGAGGTTGAAGATGAATGATGGTCCTACATTGTAAAAAGAGAGATTAACATGTCTTGTATTATAAAGCAGGGTGAGAAAGAAATCGCCTTTAAACGAGCCGTCGGGACTTCTGTACAATGGTGATGTCACAAATATATATATGTTTAGGTAGAAATTGTTGTTATGAGAGAGCATTTCAGACAGAGGGTGAATACAAGTTTCAGACAGACATGAGAAATGTCTTTTTGAACATTAAAGCAAGCAAACGTGTTCTAGTACAAACCCAAAATACCTTAAAAAGACAATAATACTGGGCCTTTAAAGGGAGTAAGATTGCTATTTTAATTGTCAGTTGTCATGGTAACCCAAAGCCATGATGAAGCATCCTCATAGGCAGTGACATAAGAGTCCACTGTTTCCCGCAATCCCACTAAAATGCACTTGTTTTCACATTTGTAATAATGTCCGGAAAGTACTCTCAAGCCAATGTGATCAAACTGAGGATGGGCCAAATGGATGATTAGCAGTGGAAATGATAATACAGTAGAGCCATTACGGGATAATAAAACTTTCAAGAGCTGCCTGGGAAATGAATGTGAATGATTAATGCAGTGTTTTCTCCTATTCTTCTGAATCTGTGGCCTCTGGAAGAGCATGCAAGTGGGCTGCTGTCTTCCCATCACGGCGGACTTTCCCGAGCGACAAATATCAAGCATCACATGTTTGCAATCACACAGATGAGTGTGTGTGCAGTATGTGACGACATACATGCAACCTTTGGTGTGAAAACCTCAACACTCCAATGGCCACAGCCACTTCTGCTTCTGCTACGGGATTTTTTTTTGAGTCTCTTGAGATTCACTGGAGTTGCTGTGCCTTTGGACTGTAAGTAGACAATTTACTGGATTTACTGCATCATATTCAAACAAGTCATTTGATATGACCTCACCCTTTAATGACACTGTTATTTCTTGATTTATTCATAAAACAATTATCTGATAAAGAGGGGAACTTGGACATACAAAACTATCTTTTAAATTGATAGAATAGGTGTAATTACAATAAAAACAAATTTAAAAAAAACCTCTGGATGTGTGTTTTGTATCTCGTATGAGTGGGTTTCTTTGATAACCCGGGCCCCGTACATCTATGTGCTAAATAATGTGCAACAGTGCGTAGGTAAATAAAGCTGTACGCTCACCCGGTGCAGTACGCCCTGCACTTAAACGTCTGCGTGTGCAAAACCTGTGCAATAGGGCGATGTGCAATCTACATCAGCACTTTATACGTTTGTGCAGGAGGGTAAAGTGTAGCAGTTTAACACTTTAGCACTTAACTGGTATCTCCTCTTCCTCCTCCTCCTCCATTTCTAGTCTGTCATAAGCAGCATTGTTTGTGTTTATGGTACTCTGTTATCATTACATTTCTTATTTTATTGTTTGTCTTTTCTTATTGACTGATGGAGTTGTGACGTGTTTACCTTTGCTGATGATGTTTGCTTCATTAACATCATTCACAGATTATATTTACATACTTAGCTTTAAGGCTAATGACAGAAATCCCCCTCTCTCTCTCTCTCTCTCTCTCTCTCTATCAGTTTCATTTAAGGACCTTTAAAAGCTCGCTCAGAGACAAAACTGAAAGTGTTCTCTGTGCACCAGTAAATGATGATGTTGTGGATCCTGATTCTGACGGGTTTGCTCCTCAAAGGTAAGAGACAGGAGAGGGGGACCCCTTCTTTATCCTTACCTCCAGAGGGTTCAGCCTTATACTTTTGTAGTCAGACATGATCACGTTGCCTGTTGGATCAGTATTTATGCTCTGTTTTTTATACACAGTCACAGCACATTATAATAAATAGATATTTTAATTAAAGTCTGCATTTCTACTCACAAGCAGCTGTTTTTTATTTCAGCCTCCACGTCGCAAATCACCGGTTATGGAAACAGAACAGCTGAGTACAACGGGGACGCGCACTACAGCTGTGCAGTAGCCGACCCAACAGGTGCAGTGCTCTTTTTTTATACTTAAAGTGAAGTGAAAGCTCTAATACCACAATGTAAAACTACTTTGTCCTCTGTACTCTGCTTACTTAAGTGAGTATCATCAGGAATACAGAGGCTGTTATATCCTTAGATAATTAGTACAAGATTTAACTGCTGTAGTTGAGGTAGAGCTCATTTTAAATAATGAATTCATTATTACTTTCATCTTGTATTCAGCTGGGGATTATTCTTCAATTAATCGATTGTATTGTTAAATTTGAATATATATATATATATATATATTTATATTACTGCTTTGATGTGTCTGTGTGTAATGCTGCTGTTACACTGCAATTTCCCAGCTTGGGATCAATAAAGTATTTATATTATGTTTTATATGAATTGAAATAATTAAAACAATTCAGAGTAAAAGCAGCAAATCCTCACATTTGAAAAGCTGGAACCAGGAAATGTTTTTGCATTTTCAGCACCAGTTAACTAATCAGTTAATCGCCTAACCCTTAGATGTACTTGGCAGCTGTATTAATAAGAAAGCATCACATTTGATGTGTTTTGTATGCAATAATCCTAATGTTTGAAGTAAATAAAGCTGTCATGTAACAGTGCAGTGTCATGACAACCAAATATCCAAGTCTGTACGTCAGCACTTGGGTAAATAACTGGAGGGTTACCAACAGGAGTGCTGCAGGTCACCTGGCAGAGGCTTTTCAAAGAGGAGTCCCTGGAGAACTTGGCAACTTACAGCAAGCGCTTCGGACAGCAGGTGAACGAGCCGTACAGGGGGAAAGTGATCTTCACAGAGGCGTCCCTCGTCTCCACGTCCATCACTGTAAAGAACGTGACGTGGGGCGATGAAAGCTGCTACATTTGCTCCTTCAACGTGTATCCTGAAGGGTCCACGAGAAGGCAGACTTGCCTCACGGTGCAAGGTAAATGTAAATTTTGATATGACGCTTATTCTGTCAGGTTATGAGGAAGGCTTCAGCCCTCAAAATGACCACTTTTCATTCTCTCTGAAGGGATATCCCAGTTTAAAACAGAAGTGCAGACTCCCAGCAGTGAGCAAGAGGAAGAGGACTTGGAGGTTGTGTTCAGCTGCTTAGCCACGGGTAAACCAGCTCCAACCATTCAATGGGACTTCTCGGATGGTGCCACCGCCTCAGACCAACCACGGACTGTTACAGTAACAAACAGCGACCGCACCTTTACCAGCAGCAGCAACATCACTCTGCAAGTACCTCCAGAGTGGAAGGGACATGTGTATTGTCTGCTGAACAGTGGCGTGACGGGTCAAAGGCGGGAAAGGATACATTTTTCTTTACCTGCCGGAAAGGAGGAGAAAGAGGAAGGTATGCATGTCATTACTTTGTATTGGCCTTTGTGTGTGTGTGTGTGTGTGTGTGTGTGTGTGTGTGTGTGTGTGTGTGTGTGTGTGTGTGTGTGTGTGTGTGTGTGTGTGTGTGTGTGTGTGTGTGTGTGTGTGTGTGTGTGTGTGTGTGTGTGTGTGTGTGTGTGTGTGTGTGTGTGTGTTTACTTGGAAGTCAATCTTGTTGTAGTATCAGCTTCCTGGAAAATCCCCAGTTTGCTAAATTAGCCTGACTGACTGGAAGGGATGTCACACATCCACCACACCCTTCAGAATAAAACAAGTAGTACATGTGATAAGTGTGCCTGTACGCACCCATTAGTCATTTGATTGCATTTCAATTTGTAATCAAACTTTGAAGTATACCATTATTCTGAGCTGCCTGGTTGTGTGCCAGCGGGTGCCAGCGCTAATTAAGCCTGGACCTCCCGACAAGACTGTCTTCAAGAGGCTGTTGCAAGAAAGACTGTTGTGACCTTATATGATAATCACAGCCAGTGGCGTGCACAGACTTTATGAAGGGCTGGGGAGAAAAGAAAAAAAAGGCACATATAATGTGACTTTGCCACTAAAGAGGGCACTTTAGCACATCTTTAAGCTCCTAGGGGGCACTTTAACACGGGTTTTGGCTTCTAGAGGGCACTTTAGCACACGTTTTGGCTTCTAGAGGGCACTTTAGCACACATTTTGGCTCCTTGAGGATGGTTTAACATGCGTTTTGGCTCCTAGAGGGCACTTTAGCACATGTTTTGGCTCCTTGAGGATGCTTTAACATGCGTTTTGGCTCCTAGAGAGCACTTTAGCACCTGTTTTGGCTCCTTGAGGATGCTTTAACATGTGGTTTGGCTCCTAGAGGGCACTTTAGCACCTGTTTTGGCTTCTTGAGGATGCTTTAACATGCGTTTTGGCTCCTAGAGGGCACTTTAACACGGGGTTTGGCTCCTTGAGGATGCTTTAACATGTGTTTTGGCTCCTAGAGGGCACTTTAACACGTATTTTGGCTTCCATGAGGGCACTTTAGCCAGCATTTTTCACCAATTGGGCCACGGGGGCTCTCCTGGGTTTCTGAGCGATTTTGAATATCAAATGTTTTTGACACCAGATCAAAGCATGTTAAGGTGGAGCTGCTTACACTTTGCGCTGTGACTGTAAACAGAATCAGCTGTGCAGTGACTCATCAACTTAGTTTTACTTTCACTTCCTTCTAGCTTTCACAATGAAAAACAACTGTGACAGTACAGTGAGTGTGTCATTCGAGCTCAAGTGACAAATCAGGGAAGTTCATTCTCAGAATTTAAGAGTGAGAATATTACCCTGAAAATTTCCCACCTTCCTCTTCCTGGAGGGAAATGTCACTGACCTCTTTCCAGTACAGACTAACGCTGCTGCTTCTGTCTCCAGGGAAAGGACTGTCGTCATCGGGGATCGCACTGGTCGTCTTTGCTGTGATGTTTATTTCATTCATCATCGGTGCCGCTGCAATTAAGCGAAAGAGGTGAGGTACTTGTCTCCATGTATTCATAAATGTACATGTTGTATAATAATTATAATAATGTTTAATCAACTTGTCTCTCCTTCTGGCAGGTTTAAGGGGACCAGAAGAGCTGTAGATGTTTGATCTTAGACTGTCACTGTGGACATTTGAGCATTATACACATCTGCGTTAAACTGTAGAGGTGAAACAGTGAGTTAAGCTGCTATCTGAGATCTATTTTACACAGATAGCTTTCAAAACTGTATTAAAAAACATTGTATTTTGAATTTCAATACTCAGAGCTTTAACTTTGTTTAGGGAGCAGCAAGCAAAGCTCCTTTTCTGACTTTGTAGAATGTAAAAATGCAGCAAAAGTGACCGGTAAAGACTTTGTGAGTAGGCAAATAGTTTATATTTTATCTTAATTAACTGTAGAACTTCTCAGCAGTGACCAACCCTCCTATTTACAGTGACAGTGACTGCAACACAGTGCAATATAAGATAACATTCAGATTATCATAGAAACATAGAAAATAGTTTTGGTGAAAACAAGGAAATGTTTCATGGAGCAATAGCGCCATCTTGTGTTCTTCGTGAGGAAAAAGAGAGAAGAAGAAGAAGAAGAAGATCACGTGAACCCGAGTGAGTCTCACCAAGGAATATCGATTTTGCACAATAACTTTAAACCATTTATTTGATCGAGTGATATATACAGTAGTATTAGTCCAAAATCAACATATTTATATCCAACTGTATGTATATGTATCCATAAATGTTTCAATTATACATAATATATGACATCATAGACATAATATATAAGTGTGTTGGTGTTTTTCACGCGTTTTGCACATTAATGTTTGATGTTTCTTGTGTTATTTATTGCTTAATAGGCCTCACATGAACTGTTGTATGTAATGGTTGTAAGTGTAAATGGATAAGTATTGTTTTGCATCCGTCCATTAGGCTAACCCTGGATTATTATGTCTAATGATCTAATCTCTGAGTTGATGTGCTTTCGTTAGTGTATTCTCTGACTCTCTATTTATTTTTGTTCCGATGATTAAAACCTGATGAATGTGTTTTTTACTGGCCCTGGATTCTGCTTGAAATGTTGGGGATCACTTTTTACGAATTCAATTCATATGTAGAAGTAGAAGAATAAGTCAGATATTAGAGTATAGGCCTACCACGTGTCTAAATACTCAGCTACAAGTAAAAATCCTGCATTAAAAATCTGAATTCTCACTTTGCAGAGTGGACAAATTCAGAAAAACTGGATTGTAACAAAAAAACTTTGATGCATAAAAGGTTGAATATGGAGAATGAACAGAACACCGCCATCTAGTGTCTAAAGATCGTCATTGCAACAACAAAAACAATTAAAAGCACTTGGGTTGCCAGGTTGGTCAGACCCGGCCCAGTATCCTACAGGAGACCGGAGTCTGCTTGAGCCTGTTTGAACCCGTCCTCTCAGCAAATCACACCATAAAAACAAGTATTAGAGGAGTTTGACTGTTAGTTAGCATTAGCGTTAGCCGTTACAGCTAAATGAACATGAAGCCAAAGTAGCCATTTGGGCGTGTGTTTTAATGCTGTTGAACTCCTTTCTCTCAGTCCATGAAGTGAATGCTCGGCCTGTATTGACTCTGGTTTTTACCCGTCCCTGCTCACTCAGCTGCTGGGACAAATAAGCAGCTGCAGGATCGGCAAACTCCATTTCACCCAGTGCCAGCCCACAGTAGCTGCACCCAACAACAGACAACCCTGGCAACCTGCAACGCCCAACGCTATTGGCTGCTACCATGGAAACAGAACGTGACAGAAAGTCATTGACAAACCTGTCAAAAAAAATTTAATATTTATTCAGACTAAATATATTTTGCATGGGAAAACAACACTTTCATTCTGTACTCCCTGCTGTACCTTTTTTAAATATAGCTTTGAATGAGGATTCTACATATTCACCCTTTAATGTTGCAGCTGCTAAAGGTGGGGGTGAACTAATTACGTCATAAACTGCCGGATGAGTCCACTACAGTAGCTCTAGGCTGCTGCAGTACTTGAATAAACCCTCTAAATGAATTTTCATATCAAAACAAATCAAAACCGAAAGTGGTTTAAAAACGGCCGTTGGATCAATCAACGTACCAATAGTGAAATAGGGGACAGTCAGACTCGTGCGCTGTCAATTCAGTATTTTTTACAGTGAATGTAATCGTTAATAAAGTCACCAGTGTATTTGAAATTAAAGTGGATTAATATATAAATATATGTATAGGCGTATATGTGCTCTAGGGATCAGCTTTTACATCGTATTTCTTATATCGACCCCCGTATTCGCAGATAATGGTCTGTCCCACCTGTACACTTCGGTAATTTGAATTTCTCGGCGCTCAAACAGTCAAACAGGTCAAAGTCATACAGGTGTGTATAGTTATAGTGGTGTTTAAAAGGTAGCAGCAATATGGTTAACGGCATGTTTATGCGTGTCCTTTTTGTGTCGGGGCTCTTTCAACCAGGTACATATTCATTGAATGCTGTAATAGTATTGTTTATAGTTATTTAGATGGATGCATGTAGGGTGTTTTATTTACTGGGAAATCTTATGTTGCAAACAGCACTGAAGGGAATTACACTTTTGCATAACAAGGGTGCTAAAAAATATATAATATTTAACAATATGCAGAAGTGTTTTATGAAGTATTTTGATTTTAATAGATATATTTGCTCGATCCATGTTGTTTTTTTCTGTTAATAAGCTTTGAAATCACTTAAAACACATTTTAAACTGTTAATAGTTGCAATAAAATCACGTTCTAAGCAATTGTAACCCTATAATATCCTGTTATTTTAGGCATTTTATTCTATATTTAACATGTTTGACCATGCACACCTTTTTTCTTGCCTCCGATACAATAATCCACACAACTACGTTCACTTGTACTAGTATTTATAAGTGACTGTGTACGAATAAAATTAAATAAACTGGACTGAAAATGAATGTCCCGTTTTACAGAGGAGTGTTTTTGGTGATTTTGAAGGTCTAAACCACAAAAACAGAAATATTGGTGTGTTTAAACGTGTCACAACACACATGCTCAGTCTCTTTATTAACGTGCTTTATGTCATTTCCTGTCCTCCGTGCAGGTCTCACAGCTCTGATAGACACGACTCGCACCGTGTTTGCAGCCGCAGGAGACGAAGCATGCTTAAAGTGTCAGCTGCTGCAATCCAAGGACGTCCTGCAGGTCACGTGGCAGAAAATCTCACCCGAGGGGGACAAGAACCTCGCTTCCTACAGCAGATACTTTGGTGAGCGAGTGAACGCTGGTTTTGAGAGGAAAGTGGCGTTTGCAGACGCCGGGCTGCAGAACTGCTCCATATCTATCAGGGAGGTGACGGAGGAGGATGAAGGATGCTATCGTTGTTTGTTTAACACCTACCCTGATGGTGCTCTCACTGCTACAACCTGCCTCCTCCTCTACGGTGAGAGCTTTACTGTGTTGGTAAAGACACCTACGTAGTCCTCTCTGTCATGAGTGCTCGCCACTTACAGCGTTTCTTTCCTCCGCAGAGCTGCATGAACCCGTTCTACGTGTTGAAGTAAACTCTCCTGAAGAGGCAGCTGTGTCCTGCTCCGCCACAGGTCGACCCACTCCCACGGTCACACTGACTGCCCCTCACTACAACTCTTCCAGCGTCGCCAACGCCAACGGCACAGTCACTGTCACCGTCACAGCCGTGCTGCCTCGTCTTCAAGACGAGAGCACAGTTGGATGCTCAGCGCGGGTGCTCTCTGGTCCTCAGGTGGAGAGAAGAGCGACCATTCCTGAGGTCAAACAGTGGTCTGCTGATGGTGAGAGACACTTCACACACATACGGATTTGAAGATGATGAATACTTGATCGCTCACGTCTTTTCTTTTCAGGTTTTTATCGGAAAACCAGATCCAATAACAGAAATCACAGTGAGTTAACCTTTAGGTGGGGTCGAGTCGCTGTTAGCTTTTGATCTGTAGTTGCTTTGGTGTCACTCGTTTCCCTTTTTTTACACAGATTTCATTGTGTTGCCCTTGATTTGTGCCTGTGCTTGTCTTGTTCCTGCAATCCTCACGTGGTTTATAAGAAAGCACCTGAACAGGTAATTTAAACGTTTAACTCAACACCTGTTTTGTTGTTTCAGACTTAAAGTAAAATTCTGGCGTAAAATCATCCCAGGGTCCTTTAAGGCAAATACACCCATCAACTAGGGCACAGACAGAGACAGTTTTTTCTGTGTAACAACTATTAACAGAGAAATCCTGGTAAGTCGCTAACAGCTGGACGTGGCTAATACTGATTAGCTCGGGGCAGCACAGTGAAGGCATTCAAACGTCTTTTTTAACCACTAATGCTGCTGAAAATAACAGCAAACCTCTGCAGCAGCATGAGAAGAGTCCCTACACAGAAAACAAAGCACCAACAACATAGTGAGTGAACCCAGAGTTTATTAAAAGAGTGTTTTAAAGACTTACCTTCTGGCCCCTGTACCAGCTCTTCTCATAGTAAAGTCCATTCAAGTGGATCCAATCCCAAAGGAAGGAGCCCATTGGTGCTTTGTTTTGTGTGTAGGGACTCTTCTCATGCTGCTGCAGAGGTTTGCTGTTATTTTGAGCAACATTAATGGTTAAAAAAGACGTTTAATGCCTTCACCGTGCTGCCCCGAGCTAATCACTGTTAGCCACGCCCGGCTGTTAGCGTTCTCTGGGATTTCTCGTTAATAGTTGTTTCACGAGAAAGAACTGGACGGCATATTTGATGTATGTAAGTGCTGAAAAAGACCCTGGGATGATGTTACGTTGGAATTTCTCCTTAATGTGGTAATGACTGATCGAGATCTTTTCAGACACAACACATCGTCTCACGAGGACACAGAGAAGAACAAGACACCACAAAAAACAAACAAAAACACTGATGCGTAAGTCAGTTCATTCATTCTTCCTCCATACTTGCGTCTGTAGCGCTCTCTAATGTGTTATTTATTCATGAAGCCAGTCGTGATGTTGTTTACTCTGCACGGATCATTGTGTATCCACAGTCAGCATCACTGCTCAGAGACATTTAGAAATGGACTGATGCCTTTTTATTCTCTTTATCTGAAGTCCCCGAACACCTTTATTGGGAGGGAGTGGATTGAACGTGCTTCGAGAACGGCCGTCTACTGGGAAAAAAGAATCCGGACGTCCAGAAGAATCATCTCCAATATTGACGTGTCCGCGACAGCTTGATTTCACCAAATAGCATCGCTGTGACACAGAGAGACCCTCAGGGCTGTCGTGGCTAAATGAAGACAGACGGACTTGAACAAAACTGCCTAAAAAGCCTGAAATCTAAACCTTTTCATTAAGACACAGGGAACGTGTGTGTGTGTGTGTGTACCGGCTGATGGATCATGATTCATGTAAACACTAGTTTCTTTTTCTATTATAACATTTTACTGTAATATTGTTTATATACTGCTGCTTCTTTTTGTATTGTTTTTTACTATAAACTAAAAAATGTCAAAGATGAAATGACTGTACACACTGAATCTACACAATAAACAAGAATAAAAACATGTTTTAAATGAATGTTTTTATCATCTTATAAACGACTTGTAGCGTATGGATGCAGTTGTGGGCGTTGTATTTTGAAAGCATATCTTTCTTTGACAAAGGAACATTTAACAAAATAAGGGTTTCATTCAAAAGAGTCACTGAAAATCTTAATGTTTGGTATTTTAAATATCTGGAAAGCTTTAAATCCTCACATTATATTTGATGTTGATGTATTAGGGCTGTGTAAATGGGACTGAATAAGGTAACTCCCAGCACTGTTTTGGGCGGCAGTAGGTGCCTCGGCTGGGAACCGGAGGGTCACTGGTTCGAGTCCCTGTTTGGACCATGAATGGGGTGTGGACTGGTGGCTGGAGGAGTAGCATCCAGCTGCAGCCCCGGAGCACAAGCTGGATAGTATTGGGCTGGAGAGGTGCCAGTTCATCTCCTGGGCACTGCCGAGGTGCTGTTGAGCAAGCCACCGAACCCCCAACTGCTCGGGGCACTGAGCCACTGGCAGCCCCCTCGCTCTAACATCTCTCCATTAATTGCATGTATACAGGTCCTGTTTGTGCATGTGTGTGTATTTGGGGCCTTCTTCTTCACTGCAGAATCTGTGCTGCAGCTTTTTAGCAGCAGGTGCAGAAAGTGGCCACTGGGGGTCCTCCTTTCCTCAAATACACCCGAGGAAGAGTTGAGGGAATGAAAGGCTGCAGCAGGAAACCGTGTGGTGGTTAAATCTGTGAAGCATGGATCCTCCTGCTCCAGTCTCACTCCATCTGCAGCACAGGGAGCACCTCTGTCTTCACTGCGAGCGTCTCCTGTGGACTTTGATCTGTCAGCGGGTGAGTTTGTGGTCTTTTATTGTGAAAAACTTAAATTGGAAAAGTTGGTTTGGAGCTTGAAATGTTTGTAGGTTTTCTTTCTTAACCCAGGAATGTCAGCACGTTCAAATGCATGTCAGACTTGTCATAGAGTACTTGTCCTCCCCTATAATGAACTCATGTAGCTGTATCTGTGACCTACACTAAAGTATGAGTTTAAATCCACTTAAATGAATGAACTTGTATATTTGCCCGGTTTATTGTACTCGCTGTAACCTTTGTATAATGATTTATGAAGTGGTGTATGTTTCATTTGATCATAAATAAGTCATATAGTGTTTCATACATACTCTGTAAAGTGTCCTGAGATAACTTTTGTTATGATTTGGCACTGTAAATAAAATAGAATTGAATTGAAATTTAATTATTTATCTGTATCATGATTTCTATGTGTTAAACCTGCAAGAGGTGAATTTATACCCACACATTTTGCTTAATTATGTGGAAAAAAAACAACCAAAAGCTTCTTCTCTCTCTCTCTCTCTTTCTCTTTCTCTCTCTCTCTCTCTCTCTCTCTCTCTCTCTCTCTCTCTCTCTCTCTCTCTCTCTCTCTCTCTCTCTCACACACACACACATAACATGCGTCCTCTGGGACTAAACTCCCTGTAGTTAACATATCCAGTGCACATCTGGATGTAGAACCAATCAAAAGGATCCAGGTCGCCCGCCTTGGTTCAGACCCTCTTTTTTTAGTCTCTCCTCAATGTGACTCTACCTCCCTCTGCCTATATTTCACATTAAAAGCCTCCGGTTGATTGATTGAGTGAGACATCAGTGGCGTTTTTGTAGAGAAGAGGTGATTAAACCGTTGCCCAATGCAGGAGCATGCTGCACGGTTGAAGCCAGATGGTTGGCGCTGTTAAAGAGCCCATAACGCCCGTAAAGCTCCCAGGTCTGGACCTGCTCTGTGTTGTGGCTTTTTTAGGTGGTTTGGTTGAGTCGGATCAAAGGCCAGTTCATGCCTGACCCCTGCTGTTTCCACCTTTTGTGTCCAGGATGTAGAACAGTAGACGGAGTAGAGAGATAATGGGATGTTTACAGCGTGTGTGTGCACCCTCCACACCTTTACCTACAAATCATAATGACTCACGCCTCCTCATCTCCTCGTCTTGCATCATTCGGCCACTGTCGTTTCTTTGAGGTTGGATTTCATGCGTTGTTGTGTTTTGAAATCTCGAGGTCGCCGCTGTCTAGACATCAAAGTGTGGCAGCTTGTTCTGTTCTGCTGCCGGGTGATTGTGGCTGATGTTTACTGGACGGGGTGTGCATGCTGTGGACTAACGTGGGAAAACCTCAGTTAGACCTCAGGTGCTGTTTATCGAATCAGCAGCTGTTGTTGTTGTGGATGCTCACACTTTGTATTACCATGGCAACTAATAATCCCAAACCTAAAGATCCCATATTACGCTAATTTTCAGCTCTATACTTCCAACAACCTGCTTTATGTTTAAAAAAAGTACATGGGACCTTTAATGCACAGAGAGTGTGATGTGTTATGATGCTGCTGAGACGATGCTGTCATTGCTAATGTCATCCTCTGGCTTCATGTTTCCCACAACAGCAGACAGACTGTCAGTAAGATGCAGCCACAACTGTGCTGACCATCAGCAGCTCAACAAGTCACAACACTGGACAGCTGACGGGGGGGTACGTCTGCAAAACAGCCTCTTCATTCACACTTTGCTTTTTTGCTAATGTTCTTTATTCTGTATTCAGCCACTCACTTGTTGTAGATTTAGGTCGTGGTTGAGGCTGTTTCAGTGCTCTGACAGTGTCTGTGTTTGCAGCTGCTGCCTGGATGTGATACTGGGTCAGCGTGTGAGTTGGTAACCCAGCCTCAGTGTGCCATGAGTGGACCTGCCCTGCCCCTGTGTCTGCTGCTGTGGATAGCAGGGACGGCCATTTCCAGGACGAAAGGTACCGTCTCCATCCGATTAGTGCTTCTTGGTTGGGAACCACTGATCTAAACTGTACGTTAAGTAGTTAAAACAGTAAACTGCTATACATGAATGCATTGGTTTAACAATCTAGTATAATATATCAGTCACAGGGGCAGTTTTTCAGCTGAACAAGTACTTTTACTTTAAGTATATTTTGATGATAATCTCTACTTTTACTTTACAGTTTTGACCAAATGACTTTAACTCGTGATGGAGTCTTTTTCAATGTTGTATTGACACTTTTGTTTCATTTGTTCTACTTGAAATTTAAAATGTAATACGTTCTCAGGTCAGGTCATGGCTCCCGCCAGTCTGAGCGCAGAGGTCGGTCATTCCCTGCTGCTTGGCTGCAACGTCACCACGGAAACAGGCGACACCGTCCGGCAAGTGCGCTGGCTCAACAGGCACAAGAAGGTCGTCCTGGCGTATGAGCAGAGCGCGCCGATCCGCGTCAGCCATCAAGAGCCCAACGTGCAGCTCACGGCGTCCCACAACGACGCCAGCTACATCACCATCAAGAGGGTGCGGCCTGATGACGAGGGCTGCTACCGCTGCATCTTCGATGTGTACCCGAGGGGCCCGCTAGAAGGCACCACGTGCATCAGCGTCACAGGTCAGTCCGGCTTCAAATCTCACCCCAAATCTACTTCCATCCTCAGAGAGAGAGACACATGTTCCAAGATGATAAATCATGTTTATGGATTTTGGCTCCTTGCGTCTGTTATTCTAAAGACGTTATCTCAAATAAGCATTTTCCAGTGCAGCCGCTCGCACCTAACATTTGAACCTTTGTTCTTTTTTTCCACAGAGACAAATTAGGGTCACGGAGAGTGTTTGTTTCTCTTATTAGACTCCTTGTGAGACAGGAAGTAGTAGGCTCGAGTCTGAACAGGCAGAGCAGCAGGGGAGAAAGCCCACCCACCAGCTAGCCTCAGCACTTCCTGTTGTTCCTATTAAACGCACACACACACTTTTATTACACCCAGACTCCGCCTGTTGCACAGAAGCAGCAGTCCTGTAAAGTTTATTGCTCATTTTGATGCCAGCAGAAATAAATCAACACAGCCAGTCACATTTTGTATCCTCCTCTAACAGAAGCATTCCCTTTGTCCCAGGTAAAGTGCGCCTGGAGGGCAACAAGACGGTCGTGAGCGGGAAGCCGACCACCCTGTCCTGCTGGTACAGCCTCCCCGAGAAGGTGCACCAGGTGCTGTGGAGGAAGACGGCCGAGCAGGGCGACACCACCACAGTGGCCTTCTACACCAAGCGCGGCCACCGGAACACAGAGGAGCAGTACAAGGGTCGGGTGAGCTTGAGCCCTACCCTGAGCGACACCCAACTGACCATCAAGGCGGTGAGGACGGAGGACGAGGCCTGCTACACCTGCGAGTTCCACACGTACCCAGACGGCACCAGAAGTGGCACCGCCTGCCTCTCTGTTTATGGTGAGTACAACTCTCTCTTTCCTTTTTGTAAATCTGCCTCAAATGTGAACGCAATAGTGTACAATATAACATATTATTTAAAGCGTGTTTGCATGCTTTAAAGTTCAACAGACACTTCATTTTTCTCATCCTGTCGGTCTGAATAAACCTGTAGTCACCCTCTGACTGAAATGTTGCGTTTTAGTGCCTGTCTCTTTAAGATGCCATCCTGAAAAAGCCCAGTCTGCTCTGATTGGTCAGCGTTTCCGCGTCTGTACCGTCACTGCAGTCGGGGAATGACATTAGCTGCACTGTAACAACACTTTCTACATGTATACATAGTATACTTGTGACATCACAACTGTACAGAAGTCCTGACTTTAAAGGTTTAAAGGCACAGTTTCTGAATACGGTCTGTGCATTTCTCTGTGGACTGAGGGTTTTGATACTTTTACAGTATTTTTACAGCACCTTATAATAAAAAAAGACTCGTTTTTAAAATATGGGACCATTTAAACTACAGTATATCATTTATTGAGATCCTTTAATTACACTTGGGCATATTAAACTGGTCCTTAATGGGTGATGCCATCGCATATGAATTTCCATGTTTGCTGTAGCTATTTTTGACGAAATGTTTGGTATTTCCAGACATTGTTCTGAACATTGAGATGTTTTTGGGGGAAAAAATGCCACCAGGGTGTTAAAAGATACATGTTTTTTAGTCATAATTGCCTTTTAAAGCAAATGTGTACAGATCAGGCTGAAGACAAACACTGTGCACTTCAGGGATCATTATCTAAATGATCAGGACACATGGAGATACACTGTAAGAGGAAGTGTGTGCTCGTGCATGTGTGTGTATCCCAGACAAAGCTCAGGAAAGGGAAGGAAGCTGTGTGTATAAACAAACCCTGAGGTGAGAGTTTCTCCAGTAGGTCATTAAACTACTGTTTTAGTGACGGCGCTTGGTGTCCCCTCGCCAACGCTTAACCTCGTCCTCTATCTTCTCCCCCTCAGTGCTGCTGTGCCAGAGAGGTGTAGACATTATAAAAGAGCCTTTTTTTAAGCAGGAGTGTGTGGGTCTTTCTGTGTGTGTGTGTGTGTTTTTGGAGTGATAATGTTGACAGAGGGAGGGGTGTCACTGAGGTGAAAGGGGTGAGTAATTTGGGAGAAAGCCCAGGGGATTAGTGGCTCACTGTTTCCCCAGACACAAGGCCTCAGTGTGTGTGTGTGTCCTTCGCCTTGCTCTGCTTAACAAGCTTTGTCTCCGCTGACAGGAGCTCCAGACACACAAACGCAACCACACAGAGTTGGTAAAAGCTGCTTTGCCTCTGTTTTTTTGGCGCCCCGTCGGAGGACAACTTGTGTCATTGTGTCCTCGGGGGGGAAAGAGATTGACAGGCGATGTGCTCTGTCTCTCCATCTCCATTATAAAGGCAGAGGAACAAATCTCTGCTTTCTGCTGTCTGTGATTGGCAGACACAATACAGAGCGTCTGCCAGCATCTCGAAGAAACAACATACGCTTCGTTTATTACAAGAAAAAGTTAATATCTGAATGTTAACACAAATTCTGTCTGTCACCAGTTTTACCCAAGCCAGAGGTGAGCCACGCCCCCTCGTCCTCAGGAGTCACTGAGGCGAACTGCACGGCCCAGTCCCGACCTGCAGCAGAGATCATGTGGAACGTCAACGGGGACAACCGGACACTGGGGCCGCCCATGTTATCCACCTACGACCAGGGCGACGGCACGACGGTGGTGACCAGCACGCTGTTCTTCCAATCAGCGCTGCTCAACGAGGTGTCCGTCAAGTGCATCGTGCACCACCCAGGTCTGGAGAAACCCATGACGATGTTCCTCAACACAAACGGTGAGGAGATCCTACGTAAACGCTGCTCTAAAGGGTTTTTAATACATTAAGCCATCCACTTTACTTAGATTAAAGGTTGAATATGGAGATTGAGCAGAAAACCGGGATCTAGTGTCTCAAGATCGTAGTCGCAACAACAAAAAAGAATTAAAAGCACTCGGGTTGCCAGGTTCGATGCCGAGTGTGTCAAGCCTGCTCCATGTCAGTGATGAATCATACAGGGTAGAGACGTAAGTGACTAATCAATTCATTTTACAACAGTATTTAATGTCAGCCAGTCCTCAACTGGAAGTCTTTCTTTGAGTGCTGTGTGATCGATTTGCTAGCTCTCAACTTTAAATGATTCCTTGTTTCTGTAGCCTAGCAACAGACAACCCTGGCAACCAGCAACGCCCAACGCTATTGGCTGTTACATTTTAAACAGAACGTGAAAGGAAGTCATTGTCAAACCCGTCAAAAAATGTTTTAAATATTAATTCATACTTAATATATTTTTTTATGGAAAAGCAATACTTTTGTTCTGTACCCCTCAAAACGCCCCGTGGGTGTATTATTTCTTTATTTTTCAACCTTTAACTCACAGCTACATTATGTGTGTTCACTTTTTCTGGGTGTTTAAAAGTTGAAGTTGGATGGAGCTACGCTGGGAAGTAATGTGAGGAAAAAGGCTCTGTCTCAACACACAAAAAGGGGATCTTAAAATGGTTCAAATCCAGAGGTATCAGCTCCTGACTAAAGCAAGCGAAATGAAGTTCAACCACAAAAAAAGCTGGACTTCACGGTGATTTGTTTGTGAAACGTGAACAAGCCAGAAGTAGAACAATGCACCATGCCTGTCTCAAAATGTGTGGAAACCAGTTATATTTCCCACTCTCGGTTTCTGAGGTGAAGCAGGAAGAGGCTTTGTGTTTTCCACATGTGTGTGTTCTCCGCTATTTCAGTCTCGGGGTAATTACGGCTGCTTTGATGGGGTCCTGAATCCTGTAATGTCGCAGCATACGAGAAGGATTATTTTTCTCCTGAGAGAGCCGTTACTCTGCTACCACATCACCTAACATGTTTAGTCCAGATGGCATGAAACATAAACAGTGTTTTTTATATAAGTGCCTGTGTGTGTGTGTGTGTGTGTGTGTGTGTGCTGCAGTGAGTCCAGCCATGGTCATCCTCCTGTCAGTGTGCGGTGTGGCAGCGGTCCTCCTCCTGTGTCTTTGCGTGTGCCTCTGCAAATGCTTCATCTGCACTGACGGTGAGTCCCAGCTCTGCAGCGCCACATTCACTCGTCTGAAAGGACGACAGTTTAAAGTTTAAAGTTTAAATTCAGCCACCTGAGCAGTACTTTGCTGCAGCCGTGTGCATCGAGGTCACGCCTGCTCTCTAGTGGCTTTCCAAAGGGATTCTGGGAAGTGCACGGGGCGGTTGCAAAAGAGTAAATTAGAGCACGTCATCAATAATACTCTAACTCATGTAATGAGAGTATATGAAGGTGGAGGATTTCTTTAAAGGCTGCCAACAGTTCAGGAAAAGGTGGGTGAAGAAAGTGAATAAGAGCGGAGTTCAGCAGAAGTCTGAGGTGGAGCTGCAAAAACAGGAGCTCCCATATCGTGCTCACATCAGCTTCATACTCGGGTTTCTACTGGAACATGTTGAGTTACCTTTTTGGGAATCTACCTCCTCAAATGTGAACGTAATAGTGAACTCAAGGTGTATTTAAAGGTCCCATATTAGGCTCATTCTTGTATTTTGGGTTTCTACTAGAACCTGTTTTAGAAGTTCAAAAAACACATTATTGTTGTCATCCTGTCTGTCTGAACGTACCTGTGTTCACTCTGTGTCTGAAACGCTCCGTTTTACCGTCCGTCTCATTAAGAGCCTGGACTTTTGGCCTCTTTTTATAGTAAAAAAAAAAAAAAAGTATTTTCTTTGGGCTTTTCTTTCGCACAGGCTCTCTATCATGAGAGAAGTCAAGTCAAGTCAGGAGATCTTTACTGTCTCCGGAGGGCAACTTACGGTGCAGCAAGCAGCGAATTTTTTTTTTTACCATCAATTCAACAACAAACAAACAAACAAAGTGCAACAGTGCCTCACTGGATAAAAACTTGGATAAAAATAAGGAGCTTAAGCGACCACAGTGCTTTCAAACCCCTCATCTGAGAAGCGGTGCATCGTCGGTCATGTGACCTGTTGTGCTGGCCAACTTGTGAGTGCCTCTTGTCATAGTCGTGATTATGATGAAGCGTTCACATTTCTCCTGGTTACATAAACATCCTGGAAAATAACTTGAGCAAAGACGATTCGACGTGTTAAAGCTGCTGTAGTTCATGCTTTTACATTAACGCCGGATCACATGAAAGGGGTCGATCGTAGTGACAGTAATCTCTATTTTAACTGTTACTTCTGGACAAAAACAACAGATTTTGGTACTGGGGAATGGTAAAGACATCTCAGAGGGAGTGAATATGGTGTAGGTGCATGCAGGCAGAAAAAGAAACCATGAAATACCTCGTGTTACTCTGAAAACACACTCTAAAGGTCAACTCGCAGGTCTCACAGTGACTTTCCACACAGAGGTGGCATGCTCACTCATGTTCTATCATCAACACTTCCTTGACTCCTGTTAACACCTTTCCCACAATCCTCTCTGGGTGTCGTGGAAACGGCGTATGGTGTGCGTGTGGAGCGCTGCCCAGTTCCTCTTTATCATAAATTTGCTGCCCACCGGAGAGGAGGAGGGGAAAACCAACAAGTTATCGCCCCGATGACAGAAGCTTTGGCTGACGCCGGTGCTTCTGCCGGCCAAACAAAAGTCACGAGGGACGAAAAACAAAAGTGGGAGCTGACGCGTCGAGGTCAGGACGCTCCCACGGATTCTCTGGATTTTTCACAATTTTAGCTTTGTGTCACACGAGCCGACGTTACATAAGTTATATTTTTATACCTGCGTGGACCTTTTTAAAATGCGTCTGAAAAGCCACATTCTTTAGGAGCGATGCATTTCCTAAATAGCAGAGATTTATTCGTTTCCTTTTCCCCTTCAGCTCCTCCTCGTCTTTGTTTTCTCGTGCGATAAGAAAGCAGAGTGCACGGACGCCCATTTCCCTCATATCTTAAAGACGGAAACCCAATGACACGTCGTTTTGATTCCTACTTTATTGGTCACCCCATCCAGTCAAGCCTGGCTCGCACACAACAAACGCCTCAATCGTGCTGTTGATTTGAGAGTGTTTGTGTCTTGACACTCTTAAATACTGTGTTTGCATGTGATTGATGGTGTTGTGTGGGACCTTGCTCAAGTATCTGTGGGATGTCTTGAAGAGAACGCAGCTGCTGGGCCAAAAAAATAGATTTATTTCAGGGAGAGAAAAAAAAAGGAGCTCAAATTAGCCTGAGACTTTCTACGTTACTTGAAAGTCTTCCCTCATCTTCAACTCCGCGGATCCTGAGCAGAATAACAAGTGGCTGCGCTAAGCGTCTTAAGAAAAGACCCTCTCTCTCTGTCTAATCCTTTGGACTGTGTGGGGGAAGACAGACATTAGAGGCCTGCAGGAGGGAGCAGTGACGACGACGAACACAGAGTTGAGAGCCTGCCCAGTTGATAACAACACTCGACTGTACAGACACACACGTACTGTATTTCCCAGTCTGAGCTTGGCTGAGATGTGCCAGAACCACAGGCTTTAACTGTGTGTGTGATGTGAGTCAGATTGCAGTTTAAAGGTCCCATAGTTTAAAAAGTGCGATTCACGTGTCTTTTTTTTTAATTGTAAAGCAGCTCAAGGTGCAATTTAAATACTGTGAAAGTCTAAAAACACACATTACACACAGCCAGCACACAGCCTGCCCTATGCTTCTGTCCGGTTGTGACGTCACAACTCTACTCTTCATAGGTAGAAAGTGCGGTCACAGTCATTCCCCGGCTGCAGTGATGGCGCAGATGTAGAAGACGCCGAAACGCTGACCAATCAGAGCAGGCTGGGTCTTTTTCAGGAGGGGTTTCTTAAAGAGACAGGCGTTTTTAAAGCCCCTGGAAACGAAATCATTATATTTTTTATGGCATTTAATATCGGCAACAATCACCAACAATCAGAGTAAAATATTACTTTTCATTTATATACATTCAAAAACTCAAAGCACTATCGTTTTTTTCTGGCAGCTTCAAACCTGTAAGACGAGCAGAGGGGGAAAGAACACAAATGTATATGTTTCATGTGAAATAACCCCGGAGTGGTGGCACGGATCACACGGACTGGTGCACATGCTGCAGAAGAGTAGACATTTGAAGCCACTGCTGGAGAGATGCAGTACATTTAAAGTGTGTCGAGCTGCAGAGAAACACGCTGCGGACGGCCTGTAAAGTTGTGATGTCTGCGGCTGAAGTCAAACCGCGGGCCAGCCACAAATAGGCTTTGGTGGTTCCCTCTGAATCAGTGGGCGTGCAACTCGGCTTTCAATCACGGCTGGGAAGAAGAGCCGAGGTCTGAGGTTCTTCCAGTAAAACGCAGCCCGTCTATTTGTGTCTGTGTTGCCATGTGGTGTTTTTTTTGGTGTAGCCGGATGGAGATGTACAGACTGTAAGGTACGGTGGTGGCACAACTACCGGGACAGGGCGTTAACTTCAGATAAGAGGCATTTGTTCATGAAAGCCGGTGTTTTCAGTGGCACCTTCTAATCTGGGGCGCCGCAGGAAGTACAGGGGAGTGACCACATCCGGTCATACGGGCAGAACAGATTAGAAAACAGGAGACTAAATTATCAACATGATGAAAGTGACACCTGCTGTTCGCTCGCAACACTTTTCAGAAACATGTTTTGTGGCCTGTGCCGTGTTGATTGATTTTCCAGGTGCTCTTTCACGCTCTGAACTCGTCACCAATGCTCTAATTGGCTTTTACACGTGCTGAGTCAACGCTACAGGCCGAGTGAGCCGCCTCTGAATTACTCACATTGCCGCCACATGTACATTTGAGGCGCGGCGGGCACTTAATCACGGCAGAGGAATTCTTGCAATGTTTCATTACTTTTGTGGTGTTTATGGACGCGAGTGGGCACACAGACGCGCCTGTGCTCGCTGTGTTTGTTTTTGCATTCCTGCGTGGGATTTAGAGCAAGTAAATCCAACCTCTGCATGTGACGGTGGGACATTCTTCATGAGAAACTCTCGTTCTTCACTGGAGAAACAACGGTTTGAATTCCTGCCTCGTCGCTGCACCAACTTCCACCTCATATACTCATATCATATAATAATAGCCGACTGGCATTATGCCATTGATTCATTCATCTTCAACCGCTAAGGGGTCACGGGGGGCTGGAGCCGATCCCAGCTGACATCGGGTGTGAGGCGGGGTACACCCTGGACAGGACGCCAGTCTATCACAGGACACATAGAGACAAACAGAGACAGACAACCATTCACACCTACGGGTGATTTAGAGTCATCAATGAACCGAACACCTGCACGTCTTTGGACTGTGGGAGGAAACCGGAGAACCCGGAGAAAACCCACGCAGACACAGGGACAACATGCAAACTTCACACAGAAGGGCCCCAGCCAGGATTCAAACCAGGAACCCTCTTGCTGTGAGGCGACAGTGCTGCCACCACACAAAATTAGAACTTGTTGGAGCTGTTAGATGGAGGAGTAAAGCTGCCATTATAACATATAATAAATAAATACAATAGTAAAAAAAGAAATGTAGAAATAAAAGCCTCAATTAGCAAATAAATGTGCAGATCAATTTTTAAATAAATGTGCACAGAAATAGAAAAATAAATGAATAAAATGTATTTATTTATTTGACAAATTGCATTCATTTATATTCATGTTACATTTATTTCTGTTTTTATCTATTTCCCTTTGTTTTATTTATGTATTTCTGTATTTCTTCGCCCATATGTTGGTGTCACATCTATATTTTTCTATTTCTGTGCACATTTATTTAAATATTTATTTAAATGCAAATGAACCTGCACATTTGTCTTTCTTTATTATTTTATTCATTTACGGTAATGGCAGCTTTAGTCCGACGTCACTTTGCTTTTACTAGGATAAAAAACATGATGTCTTCCTGTCGAACTCCCTGTCACAGCCCGGCGGGACATGCAGAGGAAGGATTTGTGTTGATTAATGAAAAACTGGGCAGTGAAACGTGGTGGAAAGTTTCTCGGGGACAAAGCGGACCAACTAACTGTGTCTCTCCCTCTTCTGTCCAGACTGATTTGGAGGCGGACGTCACTGCTGCTTTGATGAAGGTCCAGCGGAGCTCTGAGTCTGCCCTGGCTGCTCGGCACCGTTGGCCTCCAGCTCAGCGTGCAGAGAGAGAGGGGGGAACAGAGCCGCCACAGAGCTGAGCCAACACTGCGGGTTCTGCTTCACATGAGCTGGGACGATCCCGCAGACACGCACTTCTCTTGTCATTGACTACAAAGTAAACAGAACTAAAACACGCATTATTTAAAGCTAGATATAACACTTACAGCAGACGTATGCATTGATGATTGATCAAATCCTTGTGATATGAGTGGAGGGGTTTCGGCGTATCTTATGGCATCGTGGAGGTCCAGTGGTGTGTTTGTGTGTGTGTGTGTGTGTGTTTGTGTGTTTGTAAGGTCAATTCTCAGATGTTGAACAGTGTGATAAGTTAGATATTTAGCGAGCGAGTCGTCCAAACATGGTGTTCAATCTTAATTCTGTCCGTCACATGGATTTGCATGGCTGCATAAGCAGAATTAAAGCTGACGAGTGTTCAGAGATAATGTTTTTTTACACTTTAATGCTCAAAAACTCATCAGGTGATTGTGCTTTGCTCACCTTTAACTGATGCACGGACGAACGTACTAAAATAAACAACCAAAACCGTTCTAACCGGCAGATTTCTGCATGTACAGTAGGACCCCGTGGATGAGGAGAGAATCGTTTTCCAGGGCCGGGCTGAAACGTTAAAGTTCACGCTCGTTGCTGCCTGATTGCTGTTGACCACCACAGGGCGCTACGTCACCTGGAAACCCTCTATTTGTGGTCGTCAACGAGAGGAACCCCCTTTTTTTTTTTGGTACACTAGAAGAAAGATGATTTTTACAAGTTACAGGAAACCCGAAAGATTCAAGAGGGGATGGAGGCTGGAATGTGACTTTGAGTGAACCGGCGGTGGTGTGACTCAGACTGAAAGGACGGGTTTGAGTGGGCAAGAGTGAAAGGTTTGTTATTTATAGCTGCTGAGCTGTGCGGGACGGAGAAGAGTGGTCGACCTGTAGCCGCCGTGCCCTCGGTGGTTAACACCGCCCAAACGGTTCCTGAGTGAAGCGCTGTGTGTGTGTGCGTGTGTGAGACTGTGTGTGCCTGTGTGTGAGACTGTGTGCGTGTGTGTGTGAGACTGTGTGCGTGTGTGTGTGAGACTGTGTGTGTGTGTGTGTGAGACTGTGTGCATGTGTGCTTGTGTGTGAGACTGTGTGCGTGTGTTTGTGTGAGACTGTGTGCATGTGTGCCTGTGTGTGAGACTGTGTGCATGTGTGTGAGACTGTGTGTGTGTGTGCGCCTGTGTGTGTGTGCGTGTGTGTGCGTGCGTGTGTGTGTGTGTGCATGTGTGTGAGACTGTGTGTGTGTGTGTGAGACTGTGTGCATGTGTGTGTGCCTGTGTGTGAGACTGTGTGCATGTGTGTGTGCCTGTGTGTGAGACTGTGTGCATGTGTGTGTGTGTGTGTGCATGTGTGTGAGACTGTGTGTGTGCCTGTGTGTGAGACTGTGTGCATGTGTGCATGTGTGTGTGCCTGTGTGTGAGGCTGTGTGCATGTGTGCCTGTGTGTGAGACTGTGTGCGTGTGTGTGTGAGACTGTGTGCGTGTGTGTGTGCCTGTGTGTGCGTGCGTGCGTGTGTGTGTGTGACTGTGTGTGTGTGTTGTACAGTATTTCCTGACTGTAGGGAGCACCAGTGTTAGAATTTCACTTTTTTGGGGGGGATATTAATCCAGGCCTGTGTACAGTACAGTTAACTGTAGAACATGTTTATATTTTCTATTAACACATAAACGGGTGGTTTTACAGTGAAGTCAATTATCTGTATATAAAGAGGATTATGAATGCCTACATTGATGTTATAAAAACTGAGCTAAACCGTCGACCTGCTGTTTAATCATTTCTCTTTCATTTTAACATTCATGATTTCAGTGTTTTTGAACAGTGTTCACCTTTTTAGAGTAGATCAAAAGCTTTCTTTACGGATAAACCTGAAGGTAAAAGTGGATTAGAAATATAAAAAGGAGGCTTTATTTACTACGTCATTGCGTATTTGTATCGTCCGTGTTAACGTGGAGGTATTTAGAAGATCAGATGCACCTAAGTTCCTTCAAACCTGCTTGGGTTCTTTGGACATTGTTGGAGACTGTGGGTGGTACAGTAACCTCACCGAAACGTTGCACAATAGGAAACTCATTTCCTCCACAGCCCACTCCAGTGACTTTACTCTTTCACTCCCAGACCTTGTGAGTGGCACACCGCGTCTTAAATGACCTATGGCGAACCAATGCAAATACTTAAAGCTCGAAAAAGCCTTAAATGAACACAATGAGTGAGTGAGTCGACTCTTGGATGGATTTAAAACACTCATCTGATTAAAAAACAACAACCACAGGATGCACTTGCTGTTATTGTTCCTTTTTAAATGACTTTAGAAACGTGTTTGTCATTCATGTTTCAGCCCCTTGCTACGTTTTTTTTTTACATTTTTTTTAACTTTTGAAGAAGAAGAAGAAGAAGAATTCAATTTTTTCAGTCTGTTAATATTCAGGTTACACACACAGGCCAGAAATACACACACACATGCACAAATAGGACCTATGTACATGCAATTAATGGAGAGATGTCAGAGTGAGGGGGCTGCCAATCGATCGGCGCCCCGAGCAGTTGGGGGTTCGGTGCCTTGCTCAACAGCACCTCGGCAGTGCCCAGGAGATGAACTGGCACCTCTCCAGTCCACACTCCATTCATGGTCCACACAGGGACTCTACTGCCGCCCCACCCTTTGTAGGGGATCTCAATGAAAATATTAATCCTAACAGAGTATTTTTACACACTTTACATCGTGTCTTAATGAGGACTTTAATCTATGTTAATGTAGAATAGGCCTAATAGATTCAAAAGGTCAATAATAATAATAATAATAAAGGGTGGAAATAGTTTGAAGTAATGAGTCGACTTCACAGCTTTTATTTTGGTCCCAGTCACACTGAAGGTAAATAGCGATTTCAGTCATCACTCGACTTTTCTTCAAACTGAATTTATCCTGTTTTGGAAAAAAAGGAACTCTCTCAGTCTCAACTGAACCATTGTAACGTTTTCCCAAAACACCTCTCATGTCACCGGACTGTTTTTCCTTTCACAGTTTCCACAAAGACAGGAAAAGGTAAGGAGTTCCTTTGTTACTGGGAGGCACTTTGTGACACTTCATTCAAGTGTTATCAGTGATGTGATTAAAGCAAATAATTAGACTAATAATGACAAACACACACAGGCTTATCTGGAGGAAACTGCTAATCTGAAACAATAACATCACTCTGTTTTGGCCCCTCGTGGCTTTTAAGGTGTATGCTAGGAAATAATAATTATAATAATAATAATCTGTGGCTTTGTGTCACCAAGATTAGATATTTTTTACAAGTTCCCTTTATAAACTCAGAATACAATTTTACTCTTCCACCACTAGATGGCGACCATGTTGAGTTTGCTCTAAAGTGAGAGTTCTCGAGTTTTTCCTTGTCCCATTCAGCCTTAAATCAAATTTTATGCATAATTTCTGCACAACTTCTCCACTGTGCTTGAATCACACAATGAAGAAAGTAGCACAGCTGTTAAAACATCTGGAAACCGCTCCACACACAAAGGGTTTTGTGCTTTGGGGCTTAAAGGGGCAAAGAGTCTCTACCTGCATGTGTCACATGGGTGGTGGGCGAGACGGCATGTTCAGTGGGGTCTATGTTTGTGCAAGTGTGTGTGTGTGTGTGTGTGTGTGTGTGTGTGTGTGTGTTTGTGTGTGTGTGTGTGTGTGTGTGTGTGTGTGTGTGCTACATTGTGCAAGCAGTGCAGCACTTTACGTCAGCTTTTAGCACTTTCAAAACCGCAGAGGTAGCACATCCCACAGGCCACGCGGCTCCTCGTGCTGCACGCAGCCCTTCACTGTAAGGCCGACTCACTACTACCACTATACTTCACTCTCCACTTATCTACAAATCACTTCTGAACTGGGTTTGTTTTGGCCATTTTACCAGCTGCAAACTCTCTTTTCTGACACTGCTTCTGTTGATCATAGAGGTCCACAAAACATTATCAGACAGTCGGCGTGGTGACATCTTTGCTGCTGCAAAATCACAAGTTAAAGTAAAATGCCTCAGGTTCTGAGAGACTCTCACGCTTGTGCCACCTTGTTCTTGTACACTCATTTGAAATTTCCTTCCACTCTCCTTTAATATATGATAAATATTGTTTTTTGTGTGTTTATTATCATATCTTGGTCGTAGAAACAGAATGATTGGTGACCTTTAGAGTCACACTTCGAAAGGTGATTTTTGGTTCAGTTTTTATTGACGCTGTAGCGGGTTTCAGTCTGAAGTGAAAGGTGTCATTTCCTGGATTCAGGGTGGGAGAGAGTTGATCTTGTGCTCCAGCACCTGTTCGTTAAAGGTGACTCATACTGAAATATGGAAGATTAGCACCTTTCAGTGTTGAAATCACAGAATGGAAAATGTTCAGGTGATGCAGCTCTCCCTGCAACAACAATAGCATTAAACAAACTGAAATTGGTTTGGGTCATCACTATGTTCCCCGAGTGGGGAACCTAGGATCCGGACATAGTGATAGGGCTTTTTCACAAAAAAGGTCCTATGTTCCCCGGACGCATAAGCCTCTGCCTCCGCTGATTTAATTCAGCATTTTGTTAGGGTAAGAGGTTACGGTTAGGGTCAGGGTTAGACGTTAGAGTCAGGGTTAGAGGTTAGGGTCAGGGTTAGAGGTTAGGGTCAGGGTTAGAGGTTAGGGTCAGGGTTAGGGTCAGGGTTAGAGGTTAGGGTCAGGGTTAGAGGTTAGGGTCAGGGTTAGGGTCAGGGTTAGAGGTTAGGGTCAGGGTTAGAGGTTAGAGTCAGGGTTAGAGGTTAGGGTCAGGGTTAGAGGTTAGGGTCAGGGTTAGACGTTAGAGTCAGGGTTAGAGGTTAGGGTCAGGGTTAGACGTTAGAGTCAGGGTTAGAGGTTAGGGTCAGGGTTAGAGGTTAGGGTCAGGGTTAGACGTTAGAGTCAGAGTTAGAGGTTAGGGTCAGGGTTAGACGTTAGAGTCAGGGTTAGAGGTTAGAGTCAGGGTTAGAGGTTAGGGTCAGGGTTAGAGGTTGGGGTTAGAGATTAGGGTTAGGATTAGAGGTTAGAGGTTAGGGTTAGGGGTTAGGGGTCAGGGTTAGAGGTTAGGGTCAGGGTTAGAGGTTACGGTTAAGGTTTGGGTTAGAGATTAGGGTTAGGGTTAGAGGTTATAGGTTATAGGTTAGGGTTAGAGGTTATAGGTTAGGGTTAGAGGTTAGGGTTAGAGGTCAGGGTCAGGGTTAAAGGTTAGGGTCGGGTTAGAGTTTAGAGGTTAGGGTTGGAGGTTAAGGTCAGGGTTAAAGGTTAGGGTCAGGATTAGGGGGTAGTGTTAGGGTCTACATAAGCCCATTGTTGGGGAATTCGGCACTGACTGTGGAGAACTTTCTATCTTTGTTTTTGTCAGTCTAATAATGGGGAATGTTTATGATGTATATTCTGAACTGTAAAACAACTTTCAGTCTCTGTTTTTTACACAGAAATATGTAACGTGTGGTTTAATTTCGCTTCCTGTTCAACAGTCTATCTGCTCCCAGATGCACACCAGACACCATCACATGTATGAAACGGTATCTGCACCAGACGTGTGAACACAAGTTGTTAATCTGCACAGGAAACAAAACTATTCACCTGTGAATGTGTTACATTCTTCACACACGCATGGCAGATCTAAACAATAGTGGTTTCTCATGTGAAAGATTTCACTTCTCACTTATTACAGATGGATTTACAGGAACACCAAATACAAAATGCACAGCGAGAACACAGCAAGAACAGCAATATGCACGACAGTAAACGCATCATTGTCAAAGGGATGTATCATATTAAAAAATGATTGGTTTATTGTGAGGCCATTAAAACACATTAATTCCATGTTGCATGTTATATAAAAACACAAAACATAATTACTAAAAACCAAGCACTCTGAAGTTAATAATCAAATTTAGCAGTTTGAGTTCAAGGCCCATTCGTAGGCCGGTCGTTTTCACAGATATGGATGGTAGGCGTGGCGTCACGGCAGGTATGGCGGCTCAGATCTGGTGTGTCCCTGCGTTTTCCTGCATCAGAAGAATCATCAGAATCATTAAAGTGAAGACCACATTACGTGTTTGTCACTGTCTTACTGCTGAAAGATCCCTGTTTGTGAAAAATCAAAAATCCTCACCTTTACGTCGACATCTTGATGCAACACATATGGTAAGTATTACGATGACAAACACCGTGAATCCGACAGCCCGGTACACACATGGCCAGAAAGTGTCGTGTGGGATTTCTGCAAGATAACACAAGACAAGATCTGACTTCAGTACAGACTGTATTAAGGACTATGAGAGCCAATTAAGTATGTGTACAGTCCATTATGAGTATAATCGTGCAGAAAGGATCACTCACCATGGGCAGAGACATTTACTTTAGTTTCAACTTCACCTTCAAAAGACAATATATTAAATTTAAAAGGACGGGGAGAGTCTAATACCAGCTGGTGATGTGATATAAGAGCAGTGAAAAGTTAGTCAGGCTGTGACTTTCTAAGTTAATCAAAGAGTCGGTGGGTCCATAAATGTTCATCAGTGTTTCCCAAAGCTCATGATGACGTCTTTAAACGTCTTGTTTTACCCACAACCCAAAAGATAACATGCAAAACATAATTAATCTTATTCCTACTTGCGATTACGTAACTGAATGAAAGAGAAACAAAGATTGGTGAAAGTATAATCATGCAAAAAGTCACACTCACCACGGGCAGGGACGTTTACTTCAGTTTCAACTTCACCTGCAAACGGAAAATGGCAAACTATTTAAAATGGCGGGGACAGTCTAATACCAGCCAGGGATGTAAATGTATCTAACGTTTTCAAAATCAGACTGGAGGGTACAGAAAAGGAAATGTTTTAGAGGTTTTCATGCTGCAGCTACAGCCACCAAACCAAAAAAAGAACCAGGTCAGCAAGTCATACGTGTCTATCTTTGTGGTCAAGGCGCTGTTTTTGTATTTGCTTCTGTGCTACCTAATGTTTTAAATGAAATGTGTTTAAGTTGACATTAATGAACGAATGTGTGGGTGTTGGAGTTATGGTTGGGTTCAGGGTCTGCCAGTCTTAAAGAGAAAGTGCTGCCCAACAGGCTCCAATTTGAGGCAAAAGAGTCGCTGCAATGTCGTTGATGGTTCTCTTTGCAGATGTAGCCATCCTCAGAAAAAGGCATAAAAGGCTGTAACTTTCTCAGTTAGGGGTCCATAAAAGATCCCTCAGTGTTTCCCAAAGCTCAAGATGACGTCTTTAAACGTCTTGTTTTACCCACAACTCAAAAGATAACATGCAAAACATCATTCATCGTATTCCTACTTGCGAATATGAAAGAGAAACAAAGAGCGGTGAAAGTATAATGAGGCAAAGGTCACACTCACCGTGGACAGAGACATTGATGTTATGACTCACACTCTCTCCAGTTTTACAACAATACAAACCCGCGTCGGTCCTGAGGACGTTCTGAAAGACCAACATGGACCTCCCCTCTGAATGCTTTAAACGTTTCCACTCTATCTTAATGTGACTGCTGCTGTTGACGTTGACAGGGACGTCACCTCTGTAACGTTTGTACCAGGTGACTGTTGGTGGTGAACTGCTGCAGAAAGACACTGTGCAGTTGATCCTCAGGTCTTCTCCAAGGTCAGCTTCATAAACCGTGCCGCGACGTACTCTGAGTTCAACAATACAACCTGACTCTTCACCTGAAAAAGGAAAATAACAGCAAACACATACAGAATAGATCATTCATCCTTACTTTACACTTTATTAATCCTGTAATCCTGTAATCCTGTAATGTATAATTCAATCTGATAGCAGCGAACAATGAAAGGATATGAAAATAGATATTGAAAACAGTGAAAATAGTTCTCTTCAGGGGACCGATAAATTATATAGCACCTCAATCTGCTTTATGATATATGGTACGCAGCCTTATGTCTGTATATTTATCTACTTATGCGTATAGTGTCTATACCAGGGGTGGGCAATTCTGGTCGTGCAGAGCCACTGTCCTGCATGTTTTAGGTTTCTCCCTACCCTAACACACCTGAGACTAACAATAAATCAAACTGTGACGAGCTTCAGCTGCTTGATAACGAGCACATCATTAGAACCAGGTGTGTTGGAGCAGAGAGAAACCTAAAACATGCAGGACAGTGGCTTTCGAGGACAGGAATTGCCGACCCCTGGTATATACTTATAAGTCTACGTGTCTGAGAGAGTGAACACCTACCAAAGTCAAACTCCGTGTTTGTGTCATCGGCCATTAAAGCTGATTCTGAGAGGGAGCTGAGCATTAATCACTGAAATCTGCAAAGACTCTTCATGAATATTATGACCCTATAACAGCACTTGACGAAACAGTTCTTGAGCTTTTAGACAAGTACACAGCAAAAGAAATGTCAGTTTAAACGCATGTTAATGTTTTTTTTTTTTATGGGTTCATAGCTACAAAATGTCGCCTCTTCCTCTTCCCTCAGTTCATCTTTGCGGCTCTTGCCGTATAAGAAGTTTGGCTGATACCTTCCATCAACCATGTACACGTAAGTCTACTCGACTAAAAGCATCAAAGACCCAGTTTCTTCACATTTTGTCCGTTTAACAGTCATCCATTGGTTTTCTTTTGGGGTTTTTTTACAGAGTGTGTACATTTATGACCCCAAAGACCCTCATATTGAGATTGACCATGTCGATAGAACACAAACTTACCATCAGCATCCAAAGTGAGGAGCAGCGCCGCTAAGATGGACACGTGAAGGACGGTCAGGCAGTGTTTAGGTCCCATGGTCACACTTCGAAAAGTAGCTTTTCACTTCTGTCAAACAACTATCACTGCGGGTCTGCTCTAGATCTCACAGTAAATGACATGAGGCTCTCTTTACTTCCTGCTTTCACACCGCGGTCTTTACCAACTTAACACTCAACACACGAAAACACCAAAACAGGTCATTTTAGGCGCACACACACACACACACACACCTTTTTTTATCAACCTCAGTTCAGCTGAAACTTTGGGCATTTTCATGTAAACATTTTGGATCCATAGTATTCAGTCGTTTGGCAGGAAAACAGTACACAAGCGAGTGGCGTCATGTGATCTTCATTGAAATCAAACAGCTATGGACACACAATATTGTTTGGTTTGATTGTTTTGATTGCACAAAATGAGGTTACATTCTCTATTTCCCCAGGTACGGAAACAAAACACAAAATTACAGGAGCTCCTTAGTCATTCACAAAGTCAGAAGATGAGTCAGTAGTTGATAAGGAACGGTTTGTAAGCTCAAACTATTACTGTTATCAGGTGTGATGTGACTCAACAGAGTAAATTCAAGTCATGGATGTGCAGCCTCACAACAGCTCACAGCTTTAACCTGTGTACGGAGAGTGCGTGATGCAAAACATTCAAACCACGATCACAAACAGATCCGTGTTAGCCTCTCCTGTGCTGCAGATTTACAGGAGATTTCAGCCCCTTTTCCACTTCTATGTTAGAGGATGAAGCTGGTATTATTCTCTGTTCTTATTGTCAACAAATCCAATGAATAACCAACACATTCGTCCGTCTTGCAACACTCTTTGACATCCTAAATCAGCAGCAGGTTTAAGCAGACACGACTCAAACACAGTGATTTATGGGGACTATTTTCAGCTGTGGATTAATACATATTTTGCGCGCTGTTGGCTATTTACAGCTGCAGGACTGCCTATGTGGGAGTGACTCTAAATAAACGTCAGCGTGTGTTTATTGTAACGGAGGAACAGTGCAACAGTGAGGCTCAGTTATGTGTGCGGACAACAACGGTGCTCTATGGCACTGAGGATTAAACTATACCTGGCTTTGGATACACAGACAGGAAGTGTTAGTAGAATCAATTCAATGTTGTAGTTGAATTTTATGGCATTTGTTGACAATCCGGCCTTAAAGTCTGACGTTACGCGCTTTCAAAATACCATTTCCGGGTCCAAAGACGCCGCTGTGAACCTTTTACGATCTTTCTCCGATGAGACACCTTTTGGTCGACATGAAAGCGGTTAAATGACTTGTTTCTGCCGGACATTATCAAGGAAACATCGAACTATGGCCAAGATTTCTGCACTGACCCATGAAGAATGGCATGCCATGTTCCATTGATTTGAAGCTGCTGCGTTTCTGTTTGCTTTCAACGTGGATTGGTCTTCATGGGACTGGAAAGGAGGGCTTTTTAAAAAAAACGAAGACATTGAAAAAAGGTTTGTCATTTTTTTATGCAGCATTGTAGAAATGCGAGGCTTGGACCCAGAAAAAGTACTTTGAAAGGGCGTAACGTCACGACTTAAAGACCGGGTAGTAAAAACGCAGAATATCCCCAGCCTTATTCTTTGACTTATATGATGTAACACAACACAGGCAGGACTGCCAGTCACAGTTTTAGCCAAACAGTATAAATACCTAGTTGTGGTTGTCGACCGGCACTGCATTTCCCTTCGGAAAGTTTTGGAGGACAAACGTTTGTACATAATGACCTCACAAGTTTCTCATTTCTCACCAAACTTCCCCTTGAGCAGAGGCGTGAAAACACCTGTGCAGATGTGCAGGGCGTTAAAGGGCACCACAGGTGGTAGGGTAAAAAAAGCTAACTCATAGATATCACTATGAAACCTCCCCACAGGATTACTTACATTAAGACAACTATTCTTTTTCAGAAATGTCATGCTTGAGTATGCAAATGAGGCGATGAATTTAAGTCAAAAAGCAACTGGACTTGGTTATTTGTCTAGGACAGCGGTGTCAAACTCCAATTCACAGTAGGCCAAATTTAAAAACTGGGACAAAGTTGTGGGCCAAACTCAATATTTACTAAAAAATCTCCAGATGTGTAATGTTGAACCTTTTCAGTGCAGCTCCTTGTTCTTGTCGTGGTGTTTCTTCTGTTTGATTCTTTGGTTACAGCCACGGTGACAAACAGCTCTTTACCTTCACACACAGATCATCTGCCTCCCACCGCTGCTGAAAGCTCCTGTCCTCCATCTTTCTTTGGGTCGTTTTTGGGGAGGGGTGGATTAAGTGTGTCTGCAGAGACTGGTAGCATGGATGCTCATGTTTGTCAACAGAAAAGTAGACGTGTATGAGCTTTATACTCGCGGACCAGCTCTCAGAGAACCCTGATATGATCTTTGTGGGCCAAATATAATACCACCGCGGGCCAGATTTGACCCACAGGCCTGAGTTTGAACCCCCTTGTCTAGGAAGACGTTTCACCTTCATCCAAGAGGTTCATGTACGCATCTGAGCAGGCTGGGACTGGGACCTAAATATGTTGGTTGATTTATTTCCACTAGTCTGAAAGAAGACATGTTATGGAGGCAAATAGCCCAAAATGCATGAACAACCGATTACTTTGCCTGTAGTGTCTCACCTTAAAGGACTGACCGAATGGTTAAGATGCTAATTTTAGCTGGGGGCAAATCTTTAGAGTCTCAGGTAGATTGGGTGGGATGTCTGTGCTGCAGCATCCTCGTGTTGTGAAAAGAAAAGGTTATGGTTTTCCAAAGCGACTGTCCTCTATCCCTTTTGAATGCCCTCCCAGCTCCACTGGGATGTCTGAAATGTGGTCCTCCCCTCATTTACTCCAGCCGAAAAAGAGATGCACATCACTCCGCCTAATGCCAGCTGTCGTCTGCTTTGAAGTCATTGAGTCTAGTGGGTTATGGGTCTTTGACACGGATAGCTGCATACTCTGAAGTCTCCTCTTTTGGCCTCCGCGGCCGAGCAGCGGCCCTCGCTGGCAGCTGATGGTTGAGAGCAGCATACACGACAGAACCCCCCTCGTCCTCCCGAGTCCCCTGTCTCTCTCTGTCCTTTTTCACCTTGCCGTAAAGGTTCCCACTGTCTCTTGGTAACGCCAGCTCGATGGGTTGTGAGTGCGGCCTCACTCCTCGGCTGGACCTCCGAGATGGTGGCGCAGATGGGCTTCCTCTTGGTGAGGGCTGGCGGCCGGCGTGTGGAAAGGGTTGCTCCACTATGGGAATTACCACGTACTGCAAACATCCCCCCCGAAAAAAGCATTTTGCATTAAAATGCTTGAATAAATAAAAACGGGGGTTTGAATCAGGTCCTTGCCTTACCTGGTTTTCAGTTTGCGCCTCTCTCTTTGATTTCCCTGCGTGACGACATTTTGGTGAAATTAGTCAGAGTCACAATCACGTCCTTTATGGCATATTTACTCAACACCTCACCTTTACAGCCTCGCATTGAAAAGACGGATATAATGATCACTATGAGGACGAAAGCCAGCGTCCCTGCAGCAGAGTACAGGATGTACATCCACAGATCTGGTGAGGGTTCTGTATCAGACGTTGTGCCTCCTGCAAGAAAAAGAGGAAGTTTGACACAATGTGAGTGTGTGTTTACGTATTTAAACCTAGGTAATGTAGGTAATGGTGTTTGAGAGAACCGGATGCAGACTCAAATTCAAATTAAGACATGTAAAGCACGTGGAATAGCAGTGTGGCTGCACAACACTGTATCATCTTCTCTTACCTGTGCGATTCGTCTGTGTAACATTGGTACGCTCATCGTTACCTGAAAAACAACACAGAGCTGCTGTCTTAAAGGGGACATCATTTGCTCATTTTTAGGTTCACACGTATTTTGGGCTTCTACTAGAACATGTGTACATGCTTTAATGTTCCCTATCCGCGCTTTCTGCAGCGCTGTAGCGTCACTTTCTACCTGTATTATATTTGTGACATCACAACCGTATTTAAGTCCTGACGGCTCGTTTAAAAACACCGTGTTTGAATACAGACTGTGTGGATTGAGCGCTTTGATACTTTCACATTATTTATATAGCACCTTGACCTGCTTTATGATAAAAAACAACATGGAAATCTACCTTTTTACAACATGAGACCTTTAATAATATGAGGAGCTCTTTTCCAAAACGCTATAAATCCATTTTAACGGTTTTCAGGAAAATGACATTTTTTACCTACACCCACACATTTGGTTAATATTCAATGTATCTTGTCAAAATGGTTTTTATGGCTCAGTCTGAACGTGTTGAACGGACGGACGAAACAAAAAACTCTCCCGCTTCAGAGCGCCGCCATGTTGGATCGCATAGAACGCTCACTGGATTCTGATTGGTCGAGAGGACGTATGGCATTCAGGCTAAAAATAGGTTTGCCGCTGGTCGCGGTTTGGAAAGGAACTGCATCTTGAGACCATTTTAAACAGGGAAATAAAGCGATTTGGCAGAAACACTGATGAAGCAGTGAAAAGGTTCTGTTTACAGCAAAGTGGCTCAAACTCATTTTTTAAAATTTGGCTTTTATCTCGTTTTGGAAAAGAGCTCTTCATATGGAGATAGAATTGGTAGAAAGCATTTGTTAGTGTATTAAGCCGTAGCTATTTGAAATTTAATCACAATTGAGATTGAATTAGAAATTTGAGCTGGTCAATGTGAACACAGGTTCCTTGGGTCAGTTCAGTGCAGCATTTATGTATTAAATGACTGAAAAGGTCACACTCACCGCGGACAGAGACGTTGATGTTATGACTCACACTCTCTCCAGTTTTACAACAATACAAACCCGCGTCGGTGCTGAGGACGTTCTGAAAGACCAACATGGACCTCCCCTCTGAATGCTTTAAACGTTTCCACTCCATCTTAATGTGACTGCTGCTGCTGACGTTGACAGGGACGTCAGCTCCGTCACGCTTGTACCAGGTGACTGTTGGTGGTGAACTGTTGCAGAAAGACACTTTGCAGTTGATCCTCAGGTCTCCTCCAAGGTCAGCTTCATAAACTGTGCCGTGACGTACTCTGAGTTCAACAATACAACCTGACTCTTCACCTGAAAAAGGAAAATAACAACAAAGAAGAAGAAGAAGAATTATTACTTTATTAATCCCGCAACGGGGAAATTCTATTTTTTCACTCTGTTATTATTCATGTTACACACACACAGGCCGAGAGCGAGGGGGCTGCCAATGGATCGGCGCCCCGAACAGTTGGGGGTTCGGTGCCTTGCTCGACAGCACCTTGGCAGTGCCCAGCCGAGTCACCTATTGACTGAGCTACTGCGGCCCCAACACATAGATAAGATAATTAATCCTTACAGTTTACAGTTTATTAATCCTGTAATGTATCATTTAATCTGATAGCAGCTAAGGATCAACCGTACAGAAGCCCTGAAGACTCATTTAAAGGCAAACGGGCGTTTCTCTGTGATACTGATACTTTCACAGTATTTCTAAAGCACCTCAATCTGCTTTATGATCAGAAAAGACATGGAAATATTACTTTTATTACAATGCAGGATGTTTAGGGCGTTTTAATATGTTCCAAGTCTTTTTGAGGAATCTGAATTCAAGGTTTTTGAAGACTTTTAAAGACCTGAAGTGAGTGGTTTAGGGCTGTTACTTCACCTGTTTAAGGACAACCAAACACCGGCAGCCTTTCTTGGTGATATTGTGCGATAACACAAGTTCAAAAGACAAGTGATGCACGGCGGTTAATACGGTATAAAATAAAAAGATAATTAAACACTGAATCTGACATTTCATTTTGTGATGAGTGGAAACACACTTTGCATGAGAGAACTGAGAGTATCAGCGTCTCAAGGGGAACTTTAAACCCACGTTTGTCTCTCACCCTGATAACCCTCAATTTACATAAATGTGTGTGCATTTAACACAAGACTCTTCATGAATTTTAAGATAAAGTGCATATTAAAAAAATGAGTTCTCTGCTTTGAATTGAATTGAATTGAATTGAATTGAATTGAATTGTCTTTATTGCCATTGGACCAGTGCAATGAAATTTACAGTACAATCCCTTAAAGTGCAGAAAAAATGTAACATTAAAAGCATAAAATAGAAAAGACTAGACCTTTAAAAGACACATTTAAAACGACAAGCATACACACCAACACGCACACACACACACACACACACGCACACACACACACACACACACACACACACACACACACACACACACACACACACACACACACACACACACACACACACACACACACACACACACACAACCACAAACACACACTGTAGCAGCTTAAGGAGACAAAACAGAAAACAGTAGATTGCAGAGACCCTGAGCATCATGTACCATCATAGGTAAAGGTATTTGCGGTAAAGGTATTTGCGGTGTTAAGCTCTGTTCTAGCTTTTGGATAAAAACTCTTAAGTCTGTTAGTCCGAGCATTCAGAGACCTGAAAAGAGAAAATGAGAATATATCTTGAGCATGCCAAGAGCCAGGGGCGGGAATGAAATCTTCATTATGATCTGACACCACCACCACCACCACCTCTCTCCGTGTATGAGTGTGTTTGGCACTAATAATACAACTACACAGACAAATGTTTGAAGATCACAGACCCTGGTTATATAGCTATATATCATATTATATATATATATATATATATATATATATATATATATATATATATCACCTTATATCCATCATGGGGCAATAACTCAGAGTGTTGGTGGCCTGGTGGGACGAATCCCTGAATGTGCTCAGCTTTGTGATGATGGATCATGGTTTTTTAATGTTTTACTTTGGTATTTTGGTATTTGAAGTTAACTCTACTGCTGTGACACATTCATAGTGGTAATATTTAACATGCATAATTATGATTTTGCTTTTTTTATGTCCGTTGCTCACATGATACATCATTTAATAATACGTCCTCTGGCCTCAAACCACGAAGAATTATTTAAAGCACAAAGAAAACCACATCGCACACTAACATTTGAATAACACTGTGGTCACAGGCAGTACACCAGCATAGGCCATACTAGAACATGAAGTGGGTAGACGATTGAAAAAAGTCATGAGTAAGCTTGAGAAAAATAAGTTTAGTGGCATGTTTTTAATATTTCTGCCTTTTTCTGTTTGTGTGGAATCTGTAATTGTTTCCATGAAGCTCCCACGTGCATGAAAAACACTACTGATGTGGAAGAAAGTAACATTTTTAGCATCTGAAACTGACATTAACTTATTTTTACATGTCTGTTAGTATGTTGTTAGTATAATAAGATAATTAGGCGGTGTGTTCAAGGAAGAATGACATAACCCCAAGGTTCGTTCCGACTTCAACACCAAACTGAGGCACTTGTTGGGTTTTGGAGATGACTGTTCGATATTTTAAAAACTGTATTACCGTGTACTTAGCAGTTGTATTTGAAATCTAATCCCGTCCACCTTAAAGTTCATGACCTTTACAGAAACCAGGCGTCCAACATTTACCAGTGAATTTTGCATCAAAGGCCTGATTTGACACATTGCTGACCGACGGAGGAAGGAAAGGCAACGCCACACAAACACTGACATGGCACAATATACGAAAAATAATAACCTACTGTCAGCGTTTAAGGTGAGAAGCAGCCCTGCCAAGAAGGACACATGCAGGGCGGTCCAGCAGTGGTGTGGCCTCATGATGGGAGCCCTCAGAAAACCTCCTGTCATCTTCCAGACGCAGCCAAGCCAAGTGGGAAATGTTCCTCAGAGCACATCATTATTTGGTTAAAGAAAACAGAGAAGTGCTGAAGCTACATGCTGCTTCCTCTTTCTACTCTCTGCTTGCTCCTCAACCTCTGCCTCTTTCCCCTTTAGGGTGGGGAGTGCACAGGAGGGGAACAAGTGTCGATGGGTGGTCTTGCTTCTCTGAGTGTTGCAGGTTACAGCAAAACAGCCTCATATCAGGGGGTTCCCGCAGTGTCAGGTGCTGATCCGGCTACGATCCAGCTACAGCAAAGATCTGCACGACGACCTTCTCTTTTCATTTCAGAGTCTTGTTTCAGTCTGTGCACCTTCATCTCCTCTCGCAGCGTCTGTGGTTCACCATCTACAAGCTGACTTCCTCTCTCCTCTCCCTTCCTTTCATCTCCCCCATCTGCATCTCCTGCACACTTGTGCACAGCGGTGTGGTTTCAGAGGATACACAGTGCACTGCGGAGGCCTCTTTTAATGGCCACTCACTCTGTTGGTTTGATTTTGTGTGTGTGTGTGTGTGTGTGGTTGCTGTCAGGCAACATCTCCAGCCTGTGGACTGCTTATCTGTCAATGAGCCTGCCTTATTCAGGTTTTAAAGGTACGCCTGAATACATAAGGTTGAGTTGTGTTATAGGAAATGTCGGCTCCACTGTTTGGGGGTTAGTCTGGAACAATTTTTCAATCTATCTCTTGTAAATCACCCAACTTGTGCCCCTTAAATACTGGGAAAATATGAAGTGAAGGTAAAGAAATCTAATGTTCTGTTTTCCAAATGTTACCCAAGTAGAAGAACATAAGCAGTAGTCAAATTTAAGCCCACCTTTAATACGTTTTCCTGTTATAACAATGCATTATATGTGCTATTTGTTTTTCATGTATAGTGTTCTGTAGCTGTCTGATGATCAGAGTTGAATGAAAGTAAAAAAGTATTCGGATCATTTACGTAAATAAACAATAGCTCACTTTAAAATATTCAATCAGGTCTACTGCATTCAATTGTTTACTGAAATAAAAGTATAGAATTATTATCAGCAATATGTGTTCAGAGTATCAAAGGTACTCAGAATGGATTCTTTCAGGGTGCTGTCCTTTATATTTAACTTTGGGATTATTATTATTAGGCTACTGGTAGTTTATCTGCCTGCTATGTGCACTGCATCAGATTTGACATCTTCTTCTTCTTCTTCTTCTTCTTCTTCTTCTTCTTCTTCGTCTTCGTCTTCGTCTTCGTCTTCTTCTTATTATTATTATTCTAGGCTAGATATTGAGACTTGCTGTTGCTCCGGGAGGAATCACGAATACGTCAGTGTGGTCTACTTCATAGGTCTATGAAAAGTGTCTTGAGATAACTTTTGTTATGATTTAAGATAAGATAAGATATTCCTTTATAAGTCCCACACAGGTTTTTTTTTCCTATTAAAAGAGCAAAGTGGACAGCAAATATAAAAGAAGCATAAATAAGAAACAATAAATTCTCGATAAATATAAAAAAGTATGAACAATATAAACACAGGGAAGTATGAACTATAAGAATAACAGGAACAATATATACAATATTTTTAAATGTTTAAATTCACACTAAGGCACAGGACGAAATATTACTATTACTACTGCACACTGTGATTGAGTTATAAATAAAATTGAATTAAACTGTGGACACCTCAGGGAAGAAAATAATAAAATAATAATAATAATAAATAAAAAGCTTTAGCGATAATTTGAAAGGATCTGAGTAATGAGGGTTATTTGAGGTAAGAAGAAATACTTTTTTGTTGAGATTTATACATATATAATATATAAATATATACATGTTATATTATATAAAAAATATAAATATAATAGACGTAATAAATATATAATTAATTTAAAAATATTAAAAAAATAATACATTTTAAAATAATTTAATGTAATTTATAATAAATTTATATAAATACAATATATATATATTTACATAAATAAATGTATATAAATATAATATATATATTTATATAAATAAATGTATATTTTGTAGAACAACAGCGCGCGTGTGTGGCGTTCAGGGACAGCGCAGGTCGTCGGCGCGGTGGCAACTGCGCAATCGCCGTCCCTTTACGTAATGACGTCGGTCACGCCGTTTCCGACGAGCCGAAAATGGCGGAGTATCTGGCATCCATTTTCGGCACAGAGAAAGACAAGTAAGTTTAATGTCATATTCACTGTAATAGTCGCCCGGAAGATGAGCGTTGTACACTGTATTTTGTAAGCGGTTGTTCGTCGTCGTCAGCGGGGCTCCGTTTGTAGCTGCGGCGCTTCTGAACGTCCTGGAGAAGCTAACGTTAGCAACAGGAAGCTAACGAGCGGCTAACACATTGAATGAAATCTTAAGGGGGTGGTTAGCATGCTAGCTCCCTTTCTCAGGCGGGTTGTTTTGTTCCGTTTCACCGGTGGAGTGCAGCAAAATGCATCTTACACACGATAAACCGTTTTGCAGTTTACGAAAGTCAACATGGCGATGTGTTTATTGTGCATTTGCTGCGATAATGTGACGATTATTTTGGCGTGAGGCTGACATGCAAGGAGTGGTATGTGGATTTTCAAAATAAAACACTTATTCAAGTAACCGGAGGTACAAAAACACGAATTAAAACACGTATCTGGTCTTTAGGCAAGGCATCTTTATTTATATAGCGCATTTCATACCAAAATAACTCAAAGTGCTTTACATTTTTTTAAGACACAGTTAAAATTAGGAGCAAATAAGAATAAAAGTGAAATAAAAGAAAATAGATTACGTTTGAAATGATTAAAAATAGCCTTTTAACCTGGATTTCAAAGTGCTCACAGTTGGGGCTGATTTCACTAATCTTTAATAAGACACAATATTGTTGTAACTTAGCCCCCCACACAACATCTGATTGTCTAGTTCTAGTTTAATGCGGTTTTCAAGTATATGTTTGTGATAGTCTAGATTTTTCTATTGTAAACAAACACCGTGTAAATGACCTGAACCAACAGTGATCCAGTGTTGCCTGTGTATCTAAAGCCTGTCATAGTTTATTCCTGTGTGTAATAGATTTCCATCATTGTCGGAAAATATTAGAAATGCATCACATCATTGAGCCACGCACTTGTCCTGCACTCTTAAATGCACAAAATCTGAAAATAGTACCCAACAGATACACTCTACAACACTACAGTGCCGTCTTTTTATGGGGGGGGGGGGGGGGTTACTGAACCTTTATAAACCTAAATTACATGTTCTTGTCCTGATAAATAGCCACAGATGATTTGTTGATTGAAATGATTTGAAACAAAATGCATGATGACACTTTTCTATTCTCTTCCAGGGTCAATTGTTCTTTCTATTTCAAAATCGGCGCTTGCAGACATGGAGACCGCTGCTCGAGATTGCACAACAAACCGACCTTCAGCCAGGTGAGGATCGAACCAAAGTTTCCTCCTAAATATTATATTCATCTAATAGGTGAAAATGTGCACGGTACACTTTGTATTCAGTGTATCGGCCAAGCAGTCTCTAAGACATGGCCTGTGGGTTTATATGCACTGGGGACTGCTACTCTTTCAACCGTTTATTTTGTTTTAAAATGTTTAAAAGTAAGTGAACTGTTTATATTCTGCTCATATTATTCCAAACCCATGTGACTGTTTTGGTTAATGTGTTACTTTTGGGGGAAAAAAATGTTCTTTTGTGTCTAAATTATACATTTAAAGCAGTCAGTGTAGGTGGTTTACAGAAGTTATTTAGAAAAATAAGGATTTGTCTATAAGTGGAAAACGTGTGGCATAGAAATGCAGACTTTTAAACTTCATCAGAAGCAGCACAGAACTAGACATCAAACGTGTCTGACTTTCTTTCCCCTGCAGACCATCTTGATTCAGAACATCTACCGTAATCCCCAGAACAGCGCGCAGACGGCCGATGCTTCTCGCTGTAAGTAAAACATTTGTCAGCACCCTCCCGTCGTGTTTCCTTAAAGTGTTGCTCACATACAACAACAGATGCGAGGTACTGCTTCATCTCTGCTAACTGGAGACCCGGTTGTGACCCTATTATCTCCCAAGTATCCCAAACCAAATATGGAATCATTCATGGGTCATAACCTTAAACCAACAAACAGCACAAACACCTGCTTTCTATACTTCCACTATCAGTTTTTCAACCTTGCAGCCATCAGGCAGTACATGCAGACTGTGCTGATTATGCAGAATACTTAGAACTGGGAGTTGTTGGCATGTGCACTCAATACGTTGAGCCCAGTCTCGTAGAGCTGAAGCAGCACCTCTCATACAGGTAAGTGCGTAACGGGCCTGAGGGCCTTAGAACTGACTTGTGTGTTTTCCTTTGGGCCCCATATTTGAATTGTGCATCCATCAAATGTCATTTCGTCCACTCTGCCAGAGGGCACATTCTTAATTTAAACGTCACACATGACGCTTTGATCTGGGGAAATGTCCTTTACCAGCACCCTTACTCAGACTCGAGGCTTCATTTGAAAGGAGCGCTTTGTTAGATTTGATTATGAAAATATAACCGACACATGTGGACTATTTAAAAAGACAATTAGAGCTTTTTTCATACTTTGAATGTTGCAAATGTCCCATGTGTCACAGTTCAGGACAATTTGAAGTCTTCAAAGTTTTGCAAATACCACTTGAGGTCACTCACTTCCATTCAGCGTCTAATAACACAGACAAACAGCTTTACGAGACTCATTCACCAGCCAGTAAAGGTGATCCATTATCGTGAATGAGTAGCTTAAAGTTGTTTTTGCAGGGTTGCGTCAGTGCAGTAAAGTCTGGGCAACAAACTTTAATGAAGCTTGCTGTTTCATAAAATGCATTCATTCAAAAACACTATGATTTTTCTTGTTTGTGTTTTTTTTTTTTACCTCCCAAGTAAAACCATCAACCACCTTTTTACCTTCTTCTTTAAATCAGAGCCTGTTCACGCGTAAATAAATCAGTGCTTGTGCCGTATGGGATGTGATTAAAGTGTTCAATAAATAAATACATGAATAAATAAATAAATATGGCTATAACATACATCCTGAAATAAATAAATGAGGAAACATAGTTTAAATACATATATTTTTTTTATTTATTAACATATTTTTAATTGATTCTCTTAAATAAAACCGTATTTATTTATTTATTGAACTTGACTCTTTAATATATTTCTATTTACATATATACCTATATAACAATTGTTTATTGTAATTTAATATAGGCTTAAATGGCTCCAAAGTACCATTGTCTCTAAGATGACGTCAAAATTAAATCTAGTATTCACATCTAAAGCCTAAAGTTGTAGCCCATTTTCAGCACATTATCTGTAATATAAACAAAATTAAAACAAATCAAAGCGTAAAAGGTGGATATCTGAAAATCTAAAATAGCGAGGGGTTCAGGCTCCAATATAACCACAGCATTTGAACGCATCTTTATCCTCCACATAACTAATTAGCAGGAAATAACTACAGGCCGCAATTTACTGAGAGAAGCATTTCTAATCAAACCCTTTCCTTCCTCAGCTCTTTACTTTGGTTGATTTCTGTCACAGAAGTTTACGTTTTGTATTTCAGACCATTTCCCTCTTGAACATTTACCTTCATAACCTTCAAATCTCTGCCCAGTCTGCTGATGGTTTACACTGTAAGTTCTCCCTTCATCTGCAGGACCCTCCAGCACCGACTGCACTTAGTTTACTGTATCACATCTCCCCACATGAACGCGGATAAGTGTAGCAACATGTCCTCTTAAAGACGCCTGAACGCATCACATCATTTCCCGGAGGTAGACTAACAGGCCACATGCTGTTCTGCGTGTTTTCCTGGCCCCTCTCAAACAAACTGAGTACGCCGGGCAATAATGTACACAGCTCTGGTGTCACACTCTTCATATGCTGATGTGAAGCAGATGTGATAGACTTCAAATCTATAATTAACTTTCTGTGTTCTACTCTTTACACTTAACAGTCTCGCACTGCACACATTTCTGCTTCTGATTTATTTAAGCAGGTTTCCACTAGTGCTGCCCTCAACTAAGGATATTCCCTAATAGCCAGGGGTTGTCATGATAGTCAACCTTAAACTACATTGTGTGGTATCATGTCATGGCGCCTCTGCACGTGGTGTACATGTAGTGACACAAACAGTTTTGTAATAAAGGTTAAAACATTGGGATTTAAAGTAAACGCGGCTGACCAGGGTGACTAAGAGGGCTCAGCTCTAGTTTTTACCTTGCTTCTGTGAAACAAGTTGGGAGGAAAAACACAGACCCTTTACCTCGCTCATCTACGTTTACAGGGTGTAACTATCATAGAAAGACGCACCAGTTACATTTGTTTGCTAAAAGCCACACGGTCCATTTGAAGACTGTCTTTTACCACCGGTGTGTCCCTCGAGCGTTGCCTTGACCGTCTCCTGTTGACATTTTTCTAGGTGCCGTCAGCGATGTGGAAATGCAGGAGCACTACGACGAGTTCTTTGAGGTGAGTGACCTTTTGTGCGTCATCCGACCTTTTTTTGTAGCACGTCGCCAAAAGGAGCAACATGACATCGCTGAAATGTGCTCAGTTTGTGCTGAATCAGTGGCTCAATTAGGAGCTAATATTGACACAGCGGGGATGTGCAACAGTTGCTTTTACACATGAAAATGAGGCGTGTTATACATTTATTTCTTTTTATTTCCTCTTGACTTAACTGTGACCGTAGTTCACCTGTCCTATATGTGGGTAAGATCACTCTAAATCATCTGGATACAGATCGTGGACGCCAGAGGGTTGTTGAGGATTGTGATAAATAACCAGGCAGACTTTCAATACTCAACTCGTGACTTCACATAATCTCTGAGCCAGATTAGAACAAAACCCTCGCTTCAACAAACAGGGTTCATACAAAGTTTGCAAAATGCTTCATTTGAAGTGTTAGGGATAGGCTTGAAATCAAACATGCGCATGAACTCAGTTGCTACCCGATTGATATGAGAGTTAGGCACCAGTATGAAAAAGGGGCGTTTTCCGCTCAGTCATTGTGGCGTCCTCTAATCTTTGACAGTTGGATTTACAGTGACATTTTAGATTTGATGATAAAAGCTTTGAGAGTTAGAAAATGTTCCAATTGTGACCTTGAAATGTCTTCATAGTGCTTGAATTTAACTCTTAAAAAGTACGAGTCGTTTATAAAAGAGCGTTTTAATAAGAGGTTTTGGCTAAACTGTCCTCCATAGCCAACACATAAATATCCCCCCCACAGGGCCCCCCCCCCGTCCCATGGAAATTGTTAAACGGGGCTTTTAAATGTAAATTTCCTTGTTAACATGTGAATGATAACATCTCATAAAAGCTAAGAGATAAGAACCTGTTCCTCTCTCATTCCCCGGCGCAGGAGGTGTTCACAGAGATGGAGGAGAAGTACGGAGAGGTGGAGGAGATGAACGTGTGCGACAACCTTGGCGACCACCTTGTCGGCAATGTCTACGTTAAGGTCGGTGGTGGCTCTGAATATATTCACGAGAGAGGTGGAGCGAACGCAAACAAGATGCATATAAATTGTAATTCAATTATATTCTTGCCGCGTAAATTCACTCTCGTTGTCGTTGAATGCTCATTTTGTGCTTTTGTGTATCCTCCGTGTGTAGTTTCGTCGTGAGGAGGACGCAGAGAAAGCAGTCATGGACCTGAACAATCGGTGGTTCAACGCCCAGCCCATCCACGCAGAGCTTTCCCCCGTCACTGATTTCAGGGAAGCGTGCTGCCGCCAGTATGAAATGGGGTGAGCGATAAATCCTTTTAATACAATTCTTTCTTTTTAAAAAAAAATGTTTTGATGCAAATGGTTTGATGATAAGCGTAAACATTTACTTCACAACGCTTCAACACTTGCCAATGTTAACTGCAATTTCCAAAAGTGTTGAAATACATAAAAGTATATTTTTAAGTTGGTCCAGAGCTGAGGTATTTTGGTGAGGAGCATGTGATTTTCTTCAGTTTTGATGTTTTGCTGCCCTGCATTTTACAAGAAATCCACGCAGAGGACTTGTGTGTAAAAGGCATGTGGTGTTGGCAGCAGGTTGGTGAGGGGGGGAGAAAGTCCTGCAGTCCTGCAGCTAAACCACCTAAAATAAAGCTCCGATGTTCGCTCTGCAGCTAAGGCTGGAGTACCAACCAAGTTATGAGTGCAACTGCGCTGAGGCTCCAGCACTCGAGGGGTCTTCAACGCTCCAGGCTTACTTCCATTTTCCATGTTGGGAAGTTGTTCTTCTCACTTTGGTGCGTCCACGAGCTTTTAAGCCCAGTTCAGACCAAAGATTTGCAACAAGTCAAGTTGAAACGTATCATTTTCATAGCTGGATATAATTATAAAAATATAATAAACAGCTGCATTTCTAGTTGTGATAAAACGGTATTTCAACCGTTTTATTTCCCTGATTTACTGCTTTGTTCTGGATTACGGCCGGCGCTCCCTCTCCTTATTCATTGTATTGCTCGCTCGACCCTCTCTCTTTGCATCTCTCTCTCTCTGTCTCTTTTGCCTCTCTCTCTCTCTCACTCATACGCTCATTGAGCCTCTGATTGATTAATTGGCTGTTTAAACGGGCGACGTGTGTTTCAGCCGTCTGCGATTTGACAAGCTGAATCGCAACGAGACGGGTCAGTTCACACCGCAGCAACTTTCACCTACGACGTTCTACAACAGTTTTGTGGCAAATCTTTGGACTGAACCGGGCTTTAGTCATTGTGTGGAAACAGCACGAACGCTACACAGAAGACGTGTTGTATTTTATAGAATTTAAACAAACACATTAATAGATGTTTCCAGTGTTTATTTTCAGTTTGAAGCTTTATATTGGTTATTTCGTCCCAGTCTTGTTGCTCTTGCATTATATTCAGTCAAACCACTAAAATATTGCTTTACCTGACTTGTTGTAGGGTTACAGCCAAATCAACGTTTCTATCTACTCTCGGTCACTCTAAGTTGACAGCAACTATGAGTCAATACCCTTTTACAAATTATGATATTCATATTGATTAAAAAAAGTCTCTTAACGCTACAAGTCATGTACCAAAATGTTTGCAGACACTCAGGAATCACATGAATGCAGGCATCACTGCGTGTAAACTGCTTTGTGCTTGTTTAATATGTGCCATTGAATATCTACTGACACGAGAAGTGAGTTCAACTCATCAAACTTTGTGATTTTGTGTTGGATATTCCTAAATTACTGCCTTGAATCAAACTACCAGCATAGAAAAGCTACACATTGCACACATAGTTGGGTAAGTGCGAGAACCAGAAGGATATTTTTGCTTGAAGACCGCCAATTATGACGTGCCAACAGCCAGATAAAACTTTCACGTGTCCTTCAACGCAGCACTGAAAACAGAACAGGCTGCATGGGCACAGTGGGAATTATCACATTTTCATAAAAGCAAAGATAAACTTTGTCCTTGCACAGTGGGAGAAACATGTGCTCCTCTCCTTTATGAGTCCCTCAGTGTTTTTCCACTGGATCGGGAGTTGTTTGCTCTGCCAGCGATAGGACGAACTGAGTGTGGGGGGTGATAGAGATCAGATGTTCTACTTGCTGGGCTGGCATGCTCCTCAGCGTGTGTAACTGGAGCCAACTTTTCCTTGTGGCACCGCTCCACCAAATGCAAGCCAAACAAGTGTTAACCCTTCACGTGCTGTTCTCCTACAGAGAGTGCACCCGAGGGGGCTTCTGCAACTTCATGCACTTGAAACCCATATCGCGAGAACTTCGACGGGAGCTGTACGGCCGCCGCAGGAAAAGGTATAGGAATCTTGAAGGCGAAACGTTTATATTCGGGGATTCATTAGAATACGCAAATGATATCTCGTCTCCTCTCCCATCAGGCACCGCTCTCGCTCGCGCTCCCGCGAACAACGACGCTCCCGCTCCAGGGACAAACGGAGGGAGCGCGAGAGGCCGGAGAGGCCCGCGAGAAGGTCGAGGGACCGAGAGCGCTCCGGAAGATTCTGAAAGAAGCCAAGACTCGCCCAATGTCCTACCAAATCCCTCCCTCTTAAACCCAGCAGTGATGACAAAGTTCTTTCCTTTTTTTTGGTGAATTGTTGGAAGTGTTTTCTTTTATTCCCTTTTTTTAAGACAAGCTTGTGTCGCTTTCTCAATAAAACACATTTGTAATTCTGCACTGGCAACTCTTGCTTCTATGAACACCAGCTTATAGCTCCTGTAGGGACCTTTTTTATGGAGAAAGCGATGGTTATTGGTGAACTGCATGTGTGTAAGCAAAGTTAATTTGGTGAGGCATTATGGCAAAGATCTGCACAGAATTATTCCTACTTAAGCAAAGATGTGCGTCAAAACATTGAGGATTTAAAGGCATCTCATTCTTTGCTTTTGAGTGCTTTTTTTTTAAATTTGCAAAGTGAATCTTTCAGGATGAATATGTAAATGTCCTGTTCTCTAAAATACATCAAATATATCGTGCTTTCCTTACAATAATACATGGATGCATAACACTATTGCTGCACATATATCTTAACTCATGCGTGGCTCTGAAGGAAGAGTTTTTGTTAAATACATGGATGCTTATTGGCTGAAGTTAAAGGCTTGTAATTGCATTGAAAAGTTATGGAAACAAAAGTATATAATGTACCTGAAGAACAGAATTACATACTCTGTTAACTGATATATCTTATCAGATACACCTGTATTGATCTCCAGGGGGAAATCCCCTTGTTTCAGCAGAACAACAGAAATAAATACAGATATAAACAGAACTTATAATTGATGGATGGATGATTGATAGAACGAATAACAAAATAAGACTAATATATGATATCAGTAATGGGGCTGGTCTGTATTAATACAATCAATGTGCAAGAATCAACGTAACATTAACCTAATATATATGTATGGCATATGGGGCAGTGCAAGCTGTAGTAATAGGTAGTAAAACGGCTTAATAGCGAATATATTGTCTTGTAATTTATGCAACAAAAGCCATAAAAACATTCAATCGGGATAAGGCCATAATTTGAGTTGACCAAAACTCTGATACACACACACACACAGTGTAGTAATAAGTAAAGTGGTCCAACAATAAAGCATAGTAGTAAAACAGCATAATAGTGATCATAATGAAAAGAATATCTTAGAAAAAGATAATTTAGTCCACAAAATCCATAAAAACATTTAATCTGGATAAAACTTATAGTCTTATGTAGCAGTCGCCCCTTGTAGAGAGGCTGAAGGTCCTCCAGGCAGCGACCGCGGGTTCGACTCCGACCTGCCACCCTTTGCTGCATGTCTTCCCCCTCTCTCTCTCTCACCCCATTTCCTGTCAGTCCTATATAATTAAAAAGGCTTGAAAACTGCTAAAAAATAATCTTTAAAAAAGAAAAGATACTACTTTATCAATCCTACAGTGGGGACATTGATAGGGTTACATCTAGGTGAAGATGAAATGTTACAAAAAACAGTGTGTGTCCAGCACACACAAACATATAAACTCCCTGAAGAGGAATGAGGATGAAAGGAGTCTGGAGACCCTGGCTTGCTGAATTGTTTGTTAAAGTTGAACTAACTTGCTTACAGCAGCTAAAAGAGGATGGTGATTGAAGAACATTGATAAGAAATGCAAAAAAAACAACTAAAATACAATAATACACTATACTGCCCTGCAAAACTTAAAAAGAAAAAGTACGCAAAAAATGGCTTTAAAGTTTGTTTCCTATCCCAAAATATGATTATTTGGCAGATTGATGATGGGTTATTGTTTACTGGTCTGCCATTTAATACTCTTTAATCCAAATCAATCCTCACCTCCATTCTTTCAGGCCCAGAAGTGTGCAGAAACATGTTATTAGTGATTGTGTAGCTGCTGCAGCATTTACACAGTGTAAACAGACACACTAAATGGCTAAAAACATTTTTAAACACCATAGTATATAGTTTTACATTATGGTTTCTTATGTGAGCATGATTTAATGAATGTTTTGGCAGTAACAGACCACGCATGGGAAGGTCTCACGGTGTCACATGCGTCAAAGGTCCGTGCGGTGTGTGTCGGGTCAATAAAAGGTAAACAGATGGCGGAGGTAACTTTAAACGCAGCGTTCTCCCGAACCCTTATTGAGAAACCTCGGCTCTGATTGGCTGGAGCGGACCAAACAGACGCCCTCGCCGCAGCCAATCAGAGAGCGAGCCTAAACTTTGACCCCGCCCCTAACGTTCCGTCCACGTGCGTCGTCACGAAAACCGCTGTGTTCGGCGGAAGTGGCTCAGTACGCATTGTTGTCCTGGTTGCGCGTGTGCGACGGGGCTGCCTGTGATTTTTGGTCTTTTTCACGGACGCATTTACACCAGAAGGTGAGTTTGGAGGCAATAACACGATAAAATGTGTAAAGTTTACGTTAAAACACGCGCGTTTGACGTTTGAGGGTGTTCTGATGCAACGTCGTCACTGCGCAGTCGCCCTTTGTCAGCTAATTTCACGGTTCTACATTTGTCCTTTTAAACCATTCATTCAGTCAGTGCGGCGTCATTTTGGCTTCGTTTATTACCTCAGTTCATTTTTATGTTATATTTTTATACCGGGTGTTATTGCTGTTAAGGTTGCAACCATGTGAGACTGATTTATTTCTGCGTAAATGTCCTTTTTGGCATGTGGCACGTGTAAATGTGCCAAATTAAAACCCATTTTTTGTGTGTGCATGAAAGAACTGGAGGTGTACTTAAGGTTAATAACCTCTGCTAATAACAACAAAGCTTTACAACTTTAATATATTTAATTTTTATCTCATTTCCATTGCTCCTGTCCCCTTGTGTATCTTACTTTTCCCCCTTTTTATCTCTATTTATGTGTGTACTTATTTTGTTGTTACGTTTATGTGTTATTAACGTGATGCTCCGCATATGGGCTGATGCACTGTTAGTGTATTTTGTAAATCAATAAAAAAGGTGATAAAGATATATTTCTGCCATATCGGTTAAGTCATAACTAATTTGGTTTATAAATGCGACACTTTTAACCCAGTTTTATCTTTCAAAAAGTCCAAATGAATTGGATATATTTCATAAGATAAGATGTTTTATTGTAACCTGATTTGGCAGCAACCACCTCCACTTATAGCAGCATAAAACTGAGTACAAATGTAGCTTAAATATTGATATATATATATTAAAAGTCTTATAGGCTACCATACATGCATAGCAATGACACAAAGTCATTTGATGATGCAATATTTAATAGATGTTACCTAAGTGTCTACAGAGTCTTACATCAGCATAAAAATGTGTACAATATAGTCTTAAATAGTATATGTAACCTACATATGTATAGAGAGTCTTATATCTGCTGATGCAGAATTAACAGATGCATGATCACAGGGTCGACAGCCCATTTATACTAATGGGGTCAACTTAATATTCAAAACATCTCTCAGCATGATGAGCTCCACACCACAACCTTGAGCCTGCCAACAAGATGAGATTAGTGTTAACATCAAAGACAATCAGCAAATATTCACATCCGAGCAGCAGCAGCCAGTGGATTTATGGCATTTTGCCTTTAAAACCACATTTAAATTACAATTCAAGGGCTAACCTGCCAAGTATTTTCTTAAATTAATGATTTAATCTGTGAATTGACAGAATACCCGCACATTTACAATATTGTAAGACCAAGACAAACAGCTTTTGCTTGTGTGATATAAAAAATAGAGGTTTTCTTTTTATGTTGGATCATTAATCAATCTCCAGTATCTTCATCACATTCCCCGACAGCTCCACATTTAATCACAGTAACATCAAAGCTGCACGTTAGCTCCCGACCTCGCGGTGATGCGCTCCCAGGTGCCTGCTTTTTTATATTCTGTTTTCCCTGCCAGCATTCCTCCTGTTCACATTTGGCCCACCATTTGTTATGGCTGAACGAGTATCTATAGTCTGCTCGTCGTGTTGCTGTAAACCAGCTGATACTTTGTTGCTGGCAGTGCAGTTGTGTGACCAACACTTACTGCTGCTGCTGCTGCAAGGTAATCATTACGCTTTGAGAGCACAGAACATACCAAGGGAGATTAGAAAGGCTGCATCTTAAGCTGATAACCAAGTCTGATACGGTGAGAATATAGCAGGGATTTTGTATTGGATTGGGTTTGATGTTGCCAGATCAGGTGCACCATTTCTTCACAATGACAGGGATTTTTTTACAGGATTTTTTGGCTTAAATGTGACTTATTAAACCAAACTTTCTTCTACTTAAATCCTCTTACAAGTATTTCTCCCAGCCGGGTCTGGGCTCAGTGCAGCATGTGCTTTTAGGGAGGATCAAATTGCCCCCGTTGAACCCTGAAGGGCCACCACATACCACCTACTCTTTTCCCACATCCACCACCGCAGTTGTGCAACTTTAATTAGCAGTGTGACTTGTGGCTGCACGGATCGGATGTCAAGATATGGTTAACACCTAGGATCTGTATCTCTTTTTCATTGTGTGGATAGATAAGGATCGGGTAGAAACAACCCCCAGTCTGGTGAAGGTTAAAGCTTTCAGGGATTGCTATTTTTTTTAAAGTTTACATTGCGCTTAATACATTTTATTCACTGGTGCGTCACTAACTCTCACATGTTTGCGGTCAGTTTTCTCTCCCCCTGCAGAGCTGTTTGCTTAAGGTGATGTTGTCGTTTCAGTGTGCGAACAACGTTTTAACTCTTGGTGCGGTCAAAGAGGGGTTTTAACAGCTGCCTCTGTGTGTGCACAGTGTATTAGTGAAGGTTCGTCTGCTGCCGTTTGTGCCAGACTGTGGATAAAACCTAATGGATGCATTGAGAAGTTGAGAGAACATCTGCATCAAAATGAATCTGGACTCAGGGAATGGGAGGCATCTGATGTGTTTTTTTTTAAATCGATGGATCTGCAGATTATCTCGTCAATGATCGTTTGTTTATTAAACAGCCAAAAAAAAGCTGTTACAACCTGAAAATCTCCAGCAAATCCTCACATTTGAGAGACGGGAACTAGGAGTTTGATAAATGATTAAAACTATTCATCAGTTACCAGACTAGTTGCCAAATACGTATGTCAAATCCTTTTTTCAGCCCTCATCTACCAAACCCCAGACGTACCTGAAAGAAGAAACCATGACTCGTAATATTCATCCCCCTCTAGTACTGAACTCTTTAAGACAATGTTTAACATTTAGTTAGTTAGGCACGACTTTTATGGCATGTTATAACTGCTAACGACCGGCGGTGGAGTTGTTTTAGGTGTTCATTCACAAACAAAGAGAAGTATCCTAAGCAGGGATAAATGATTTAGCTCTTAATGAGTGTCACTGTTTTCTCTGCAGTGAGTTACTGATGCAATATAAGCAGAAGCTTGATCAGCCAGCTGCTCAGCTCTCAGTTCTGTTTTCTCACATAGCGCTGGTGAAAGCAGGCGTTTGTTTGCTCATCATGACTGTTAAAGTATGAAGTAACAAATGTGTCCGGAAGTGAAACCATAAAGGAGAGCAAAGGGTGAAGAGGAGGTTGCTCAAAGCTCCTGGTTAAGCGTGATGAAGCTTTGTTTGTCAATGACTCAGCTTTTTATCTGTTTTCCCGTGACGTGCTGCTGACGTGTGGTCACACATCAATGTCGTAGGAGGTACATTTAACGTGAGCTTTGACCATGAACCTCTTTGTTCTGTCCAGAGTGAGCCATGCCGTCAGTTCCCTCATCCAAGGAGTCCCCCGCCAAAGGCCCCGTGTGCCCTCACGCTGCCAAGCTGCTCAACCACACCAACGGGGAGGGCAAACTCCGGGAGGGTTCGTTCCCACTGAACGGGGTTGACAAGCTGCCGGCGGTGGACACAGACGAATCGAATAGAACCATTCAGATCAACACAAAGAACGCCGCCGTCGAGAGGAAATGGATCCGGCCCGACCTTCCCAGCCGCTGCACGTGGAGCCTGGAAGCCTCGAAAGCCGACAACCCTCACACACAAGTTCCCAGGTCAGTGTGACGGTTATATTTTCACCTCTCTTATGGGTGAAATAGGTGAACAAACGTGCAGGTAAAAAACAAAGAGCATATAAATGTGTTTGAGACAGCAGGGAAGACATGTCTGTTTGACCTTCAGCGGGGTTACGGAGAGACAACTGGTGCAGTTTTAATAAAACTTGGTGGAGGGTTCAAGCACGAGCCAGGGAAGAAGCCATCACATTTTGGCGTGGTATCAAATCACTGGCGGACACACATATTATTTTTAATTTCCGTTAGCATTCAAGCTGCATTCATGTGGTGTTATATGTGAAATATACGAAAAATGAGTTCCCTGCTGGTAAAATTCACTATGCATTAACATTGTGCAACAGGGCATGCCCCGGCAGTTCTTGCAGCTTTCTGGTTGTTGTTATGTTTGCTGAGTGTGGGGAAAACCAGTTTCACCTCATGCATGGGGAGTGACACTTGGCAAACAAACGCCTCAAACAATAAATAAATAAGTGTTACTATTTGACTACTATTTTACTACTATTCGGTGCCATAAGAATGAAATGTTCCCGTGATTATCTATCCTACGCAGACGCCGTGTCTCTGAATGTATTTTGTACTCTTCTGAAACATTGTTTTCTCCCACTTTCTTCCTCCCAGAGCCGTCGCTCCGACCATTCTTCCCAACATCCTGCACAGGATCGGCGACACTCCCTTGGTTCGCATCAACAAGATCCCCAAAGCGTTTGGACTCAAATGTGAATTATGTGAGTCACTCAAGCCCAGACACATTCTGCGTTCAGGCAGAAGGAGCAACCGATCACAACACCACGTAAACACACAAGGTTATAGATTTAACATGTGAGAGGCCGTTCTTGGCCTTTAATGTAACACGTCTTTCTGTCGTGTACTTGCAGTGGCCAAGTGCGAGTTCTTCAATGCCGGCGGGAGCGTCAAGGACAGGATCAGCCTGCGGATGGTGGAGGACGCGGAGAGAGCCGGGGTCCTCAAGCCTGGAGACACTATAATAGAGCCCACCTCTGGAAACACTGGTGATTAACTCCGTTGCTATGGGAGGGGGAGGCATTTAAAGGTATGAGCGGTATGTTGGTTAAAAGCAGCCATGTTATAAAACTTTGTGTATGTGTGTGTTTATAGGTATTGGCTTGGCCCTGGCTGCAGCTGTGAAAGGCTACCGCTGCATCATCGTCATGCCTGAGAAAATGAGCATGGAGAAGGTGAGTTGTGTCATAATGTCACTCTACCTCAGTGTTGCATCATGTCAGAGTAAACCGAGTCTCTACTACTTCTGCTAAATGCAGACTAGTGATTCCCTAGACCGCAATATCTACTGGCTATACCTAGGTGAATAATGGAACTAGAATAGGTCTTTTTAACCAAATCACATTTATTCTACTCTCTGATATCTTTTTTCTTTTATAAATAATGTGATATTTATACAATATATACTTTTTTTAATACTTCCATTCACTTATCTTCCCCTGAAGCTGATTTGGAAAACCCCTACTCTGTAGCAAACCATTAAAAAAACACATGCAGATGATATTTTCTTAATGCCTGAGCCTCCATGTTTTACAACTTTTCCTTTCTAAATTAAAAATTAGCTCCATTATAATATAAACCTCCTTTATGTCATCATCCTGCTACTGTGGTACTGATGACATGTAAATATTGGACGTTGTTCTGGCGAATAATTCTCACATTCACACCCAGTTATTATGTTTATATTATGTATATACTATTACATTTATTATTTAGTGTAACATGTGGCATTTGCTCAGGTAGTTCTGTGTTTCCTTACTTTTCAGGTGGACGTCTTGAGAGCTCTCGGAGCCGAGATCGTCCGCACACCCACCAGCGCCCGCTTCGATTCACCAGAGTCTCACGTGGGCGTAGCCTGGCGCCTTAAAAACGAGATCCCCAACTCTCACATCCTGGACCAGTACCGCAACCCGAGCAATCCTCTGGCTCACTACGACACCACGGCTGAGGAGATCCTGGAGCAGTGTGGCGGTACGGAGATCTTTGCCCCACCGCACCGTCACGATCGTCTCTGTCTTGAAGCCTGTTCATATCTTGTGTTTTCCTCAAGAATACTAATTTTCTCTTAACTCACCCCCTCCTCACAGGTAAAGTGGACATGCTGGTGGCAGGAGCGGGCACGGGGGGGACGATCACAGGCATCGCCCGCAAACTGAAAGAAAGATGCCCCAACATCAAAGTAAGTCGTCTCTAACAGTTACTGTTTAGATTTGTTTCTAGTGAAGCTGTGAAGCATGGCTGAAAGGAAGTGGCTAACTGTCCCCTGAGGTACTCATTGATTATGAATGGTGTGTTGTGTGCAGATTGTTGGTGTTGACCCAGAAGGCTCCATCCTGGCTGAGCCTGAGGAGCTTAACAAGACCGATAAGACCCAGTACGAGGTGGAGGGCATCGGGTACGACTTCATTCCCACCGTGCTGGACAGATCAGTGAGTTCCAGAGGCTTTGTTTTCTTAACTTTACTTTTCTATGGTTACCTGACTCACAAGCACTTAATATAACGTGTCTTTTTAGGTTATTGATACTTGGTACAAGTCAGACGATGAAGAGTCCTTCAACATGTCTCGCATGCTGATAAGAGAGGAGGGCCTGCTGTGTGGTAAGTGCTCAGTTTCCCCCTCATTGGCTGTTTTTAGTATACGGATATTGCTCTGAAGCACCACATAGCTAGTGTAAAGCTCTATATGACATCGAGACAGTGCCTGACTTTTGGCACGATTACGTTCATCTTCATTTCTCAGACCGAGAGGTCTGATCATGGTCGAGCTCATGAAGTCGGCTCACATTTTGGTTCTTTCTGTAACAGGAGGCAGCTCTGGGACGGCCATGGCAGCAGCAGTGCATGTCGCCAAAGAGCTGAAGGAGGGCCAGCGCTGTGTGGTCATCCTGCCAGACTCCATCCGCAACTACATGTGAGAATCCACGTCGGTTAACCAGACGGTCTATTTCTGAAACGTCAAACATTTTTTAGCAGCACCAACACATTTCTGCTTGGGAACGGAGAGAACTAAACAAACCAAACCAAAGTTTCGATGCACGATATGTGCTTATTTTTTTCAGAAAACAGATTTTAATCCACTTCTAGTTCCCCGTGTGTCCAATCAGGGTAATATGTCACGGTGAAAAGTTTGACGAATCAATCACAGAGCGTCTCAGAAAATAAATAAATGGTGTGGTTGTGTGCGCGTGTGTGTGTGTGTCATTGCTGACAAATGTCTCCATAATACAGACAGTAGTGTGTAGTAACTGCGGTGGTCACATTAGGTCAGCAGGGCAGATCTTTATTGTGTATCAAATGCATCTTGATTTTTATTTTATTTTTCCTTCAAGGTCCAAGTTCCTGAACGACAAGTGGATGGTCCAGAAGGGCTTCCTGAGTGAGGAGGACCTCATGGTGAAAAAACCATGGTATGTGTGATTTTAGTGTGCGTTCTCCTCCATCTGTGGTTGTGCGAGACCTTCTCATTCCTCTCTGTTCATCAGGTGGTGGAACCTGAAGCTGCAGGGTTTGAACCTGTCGGCCCCCCTCACCGTCCTGCCTACCGTCACTTGCCAGAGGACCATAAAAATCCTCAAGGAGAAGGGCTTCGACCAGGCGCCCGTGGTGGATGAGGCTGGGTGAGTGGACCGGAGGGGAAACTAGCTAAACGTCACGCTGAAGTACTGCACGTCTGGATCCTTTTTTATTGTGTTATTTGATTTATGTATCTGCAAAGGCTTTAACTTAAACCTCTGTGTGTCTGTATGTGTGCAGGTTAATCCTGGGCATGGTGACTTTAGGGAACATGCTGGCCTGTATCCTCGCAGGGAAGATCAAGCTGTCCGACCCGGTCAGCAAAGTGCTCTACAAGCAGTTCAAACAGGTCAGACACATTCTTGGCTCTTGTATTCAAGGAAAGGTGTAAACGTGAGGCCCTGGGGATGGATGCCCAATAAACTCTTATATAACAGGCTGAAATTGAAGACTAAATTCTTAATTGTGATTGGCTGATAGCAGCAGCCAATGGGACAACCCAGTCCAGGGGAGGGTTTCAAGGGGGAAAGGCTATAAATCGGACTGACTAAAGGGATTTAAGCAAGTCGGGGCGTGACACAAGACAAAGTCCAGTTGTGATGTTTTGACTGGAGTCGGTCCAGAACAGATTGTCAAAGCAGACGGTTGTAATTTCATTCAGCCAAACAACTGTAGGTAAAAACGAGTAGTGATACTGTTTTATTTAATATTTTTTCCATCAGTGAAAGGTCTAGAATTTCTTTGTGGTCTGATACATGCCACTTACAATTTTAATAATGATCGCTCTATTTATTGACCTTATGTCTGTGTCTTTTGTCGTTCTCAGATCCGTCTGATTGATAATTTAGGAAAGTTATCCCGCATTCTGGAGACTGACCACTTTGCCCTGGTGGTGCACGAACAGATCCAATGTAAGTACATTTTTACTCATTTACACGTATGAACCTAATTCATGTGCATTTCCAGTGCATTTTTGTTGAGACCATAAATCATAAACTAAATGTGCACAAAATATCTACCTTTAGCTCCCCCTGGTGGTGGTGGTGGTGGTATGGAAAAACGCAGTTGCAGACATCAACGCACAGTGCACAAAAAGAGCTGTTTATAGATAAAATCATTCTAAATGCTCAGATTTGTAGCGTTTGTTTTGTATTATTTGTGCCGTCAGTACATCCCAAGCAGGCTTGACTGAGTTTACACATGCAGGGTCAACGTCTTTCTCAAGGACGCACTATTGAAGCAGGCACAAAGGATTCGTCCACACCTACATTTTTATGACAACATGGGTCTCGTGTGAGTGTCAAAGTCCAGTTTCTCCCAAAGAGAACTGGGTTTTCGACATTCTGATAAAGTAGTCTGGCACAGATGAGTATTTGGCAAACACAAAGAAATTTGTTTTCACTTTTGTGAGTTTTGTCTGGTGTCGACGATGTTTCACACTGGAGAAAAAGAGAGGAAAATATCTCCAGATAATAATAATTACTTGATGCACAATAGATGAAATCTGATTGTTTACGCTGCGCAACAATTCTTCATCATAACTTTGAATGTTGAAGTTGTGGCTCCACGTTTTGGAAATGGACACATGTAGGAGGATGGCTGTCCTCTGTCCCTCTCATCGTCTTCACCCCTCTCTCTCCCCTCTGTTATTCACGCAGACTTGACGGACGGCTCTCCCAGCCTGAAGCAGATGGTTTTCGGGGTGGTGACGGCCGTCGACCTGCTCAACTTTGTCACGGGCCGGGAAAGGAGAGAGCGATCCATGTCAGAGTCCACCGACGAACTGAACTGAAACGCTTGTACATTTCATACACTGACATAATGACATGTTATACGGACGGGTCTTAAAGGTGGCAAAAAAAATGACACTGACATAATGACATGTTATACAGACGTGTCTTAAAGGTGGCAAAAAAAATGAACCTGTGAAATTTTTGATTGAGGTTAGCTTTTTATTCATTTTTGTATTTTCAAACCTGAGTCTTAAGATGTGGTAAGCAAAATATGTTGGGCCAGTATGCCACCGTGTGACGAGGTTACTTATTATTCGAAGCAGCTGATAATTGTTATCTTTGCTTGTAGTGCTCTCGGCAGATCTTTTGTAAGTTTGCTTTTTGTTTTGTATTAGAGCTTTAAAAAGAGGCCTCTGCGTTGCTGTTTTGTCTGAAAAGTACGAGATTGTTTCACTGTGGCCTTTTGTATTAAACGAACATCAGATATAATACATGAACAGTGATTCAGAAGAGTATATAACTGCTGTATATAAGCATATTATGTCCCAGTGCTGCTGAATGTGTATGTGCAAAAAATAAATACGTCAGAGTGTAATCAAATGAAAAAACAAATGTGATGTTCTTTGCTGTTCCTTTTAACCAACACAGTGTCTGTGATGTAGCTGTAATGTCATCGTGTCTGAGAGGAACGTGTTTTTTTGCATCATCTCACTTAATGAACGTGTATGATTCAATCAACTCTAAAGGAAGTATGGGACTGTTTGCTGACAGCCACTTAGACTTAGGTTGCATTTATTTTTGTCAGTTCTACTGAGATATATTTATATTCTGTCACTCAAATATAGGTTTTTACTGTACTACTAATTATCCTCGTTTAGATGATCACAAGCAAACATTTGCAGTTTAAGGGGTCACTGGATGACTTTACATGACTCATGTCTCAATAAATGAATGTATAAATAAAACAGTAATAAATATATAGATGCAGAAATGAATAAACAAATGCATGAATAAAGAAATAAATAAATATACATAGTGCCTTTAGAATATGGAGGGCTAAACTTGACTATAGTCTCGATAAATAGATAAATACAGGAATAAATAACTAAATGCTGAAATAAATATAGAAATAAATATATGTTTCACAACAAAGTTACTATTTGAAAAGGGTATAACTTTTAAGGTGAACAAAATGTTGAAATAAATGTAAACTATTTATTTTATTCTGTATTTATTTCAACATTTATTTATTTCAGCATTTAGTTACTTATTCCTGCATTTATTTATTCCTGTATTTATTAATTAATTTATTTCAGCATTTATTTATTTATTCCTGTATTTATTTATTCATCCATTTATTTCAGCATTTATTTATTTATTCCTGTATTTATTTATTCCTGTATTTATTTATTCATTTATTTCAGCATTTATTTATTTATTCCTGTATTTATTTATTCATCCATTTATTTCAGCATTTATTTATTTATTCCTGTATTTATTTATTCCTGTATTTATTTATTCATTTATTTCAGCATTTATTTATTTATTCCTGTATTTATTTATATATTCATTTATTTCAGCATTTATTTATTTATTCCTGTATTTATTTATTTATTTCAGCATTTGTTTATTTATTCCTGTATTTATTCATTTATTTATTTATTCATTCATTTATTTCAGCATTAATTAATTAATTTATTTATTCCTGTATTTATTTATTTATTTCAGCATGTATTTATTTATTTACTTGTCCCTGTATTTATTTATATATTCACGTATTGAGCTGGAAGTCATGTTTAGTCCTCCATAATTAATCCGCTGTTTGTGTCTGCCATGTGGTTCGTGGCGCATGTAATTGTTTTCCTCAGCCGCGCGTGTGCGGGGCTTAATTTGGAGTGGACTCCTGATTTAATTGCAGCGTTCTAACCCCGCCCCTCGACGAAGCTTGTCTCCGGTGCACGCTGGAGGATTAAAGACGCGCGCCCCTTCCCGTCGGCAGTAACCAATCAGCGCTGTCAAAAGCAGCCGTTGACCGTTGTGTTGTGTGTTCGCTGCTACGAGCGAGGCTAGACAGGCAGTATGGCGGAGGGCGAGTTAGAGGGGCTCGAGAAACAATTAGAGAGTTTATTGAGTCGATACTCAAGTGAGGACTTACGGGCCGATAGTAAACCATTCTGCTCCGTCTTTTACAAGGTAAGGAGCCGTGCGTGAAGTTAATGACAGACTCGTTGTCGAAGATAGGAGCATAAATATACATACACACATCTATGTTAGCCGACTCCCCTCCCCCAGAAACTGGCCTAGCATTAGCTCGTTAGCATCGAAGCTAACGACTCGCAGTGTCTTAAAAAAAAAGAATAAAATCGCCATAACGCCCTTTTAAACATCATATCTGATAACTGAGCCTCGGATTGAGGTGACATTATCGAAGTCAGTGAAAACAGTTTGACAGTGGTTGTTCAGCTAACAGCTAACAAGCAAGCTAACATGGCTAGGCGAAGTTAGCTTAGTTAGCACGCCGAATGTTTACCAAAACAACTTCTTGTCCCGTTTGCAACACGTTTGGTAATCAACTAGTAAGGGAATTAAGCAGACCTTTAATTTAAGGTTGTAATGCAATAAGTACCCCGCATTATGCAGCATTTTGTTATGAAGCTCAACTTCATAAATGGCTTTAAAGCTCTGTCTTATCCCTCCTGTCACTCATCCTGAAAATTATCATAATAGAAGTTGTTTTTAAGTTTTTAGGTTAGGGACTCTAAGTGTATTTGATCAGTACCTAAATAAACAGGCCCCAAACATCTTCTTATACATCCTAAATACCAAGTTGTATTCCTGTTGCAGTGAATGTGCATCAGCTGACAGGAAGTTAACAAGGACCAAGACTGTTGTCTAGCAATGTAATTATATTAATCTTTAACGTGACCTCGAAAATATCTGGAAAAAATAAAATATCTTTCCAAATGACCTAAAATTGGATCGAGGGCTATTTGTTTGTGTGTTTACTAAGTAAAGTCAGTATATTTGTAAATACTATCTTGTGTTATTTATCATATCCGTCCCCATAAAATTAGGAATGTCATTAAATATGAAGCAAAAAAATGATTTCAACCATGTTTTTAGAGATGTAAAACTTTGAATGGGGTCAAATTATCCTCAAGGATAACAGGAGGGTTAAACCGCAAAGAGATGTAACTGTAAATGCACCTTTGTACTAGTGCATAATTACATATATCACAAGATGTCCTCATATCCTGAAGTCTTCATGATGCTACAAGGGAATAAAATGCAACACATGTCATGGAAAAGTGCATTTAAATGTCAGTTGTGTGTAATTGTTGATGAATCATAAATGGCCCCTCGCCCAATTGTTTGTTTTGTTTAGAAATCCAATATGTTAGTTATTATATTTGCTATTGAGCTACTTTAATTAAATTGGGGGTTGTAAACACAGTTTGGACACTCATGCAGGTGAACTGTTAAAGTACACTGCGTGTTATCAGCGTTTCATATTAAGATAAACTTACAAACTGAAGTTATGATGCTTCACAACTTTCCACAGTTACATTTGTTAGACAAAAACCTGAGAACAACATTGTTGACGGATAACATTCAGTGGACTGATGTCTTGGACCTCCACCATTAGAGGGCAACATAAGCACAGAGTATTTTGGGGTTTGACAGTTCACTTGTTAAGAGTTCACACACCTTCCCATGTTGGTTAGTTAAAGGGAAAACTGCAGACATAACTATTCCAGTTGGAAGGTTTTGCTCCAGGTCTTCTCTCACTGTACAATGATTATTTTTATTTGAACACTATAATGAAAGATTTAGCCATCGGATTATTCCCATGTATTAGTTGCTGTTGGAGTAATCGTTGAGTTAGGTAGCACCTAGGTTTCATGTTTGTTAATGTTAACACAGGTATTGGTTTTAGCGCTCCAAGGTCTTTAAAATGTCTTAGAGTAGCAGGAAATATTAATATTCAAAAGGCTGAAAAACACCTTTTTTTTTGCCTTTTTGCGTGGAAAACGTAACCTTGTTCCTGCTGCATCACCACCACCCCTACAACTGCAGTTAAAATATCTTGTATAGCCGCAGACATAAACATGCTAAATGGTACAAATTGCCCTTGTAATCTTGTCTTTGTTTTGTCTTTCACCATGCAGCTGGTGGAGGAGTGTGCCTCTTGCTGGCAGGTGCCGCTGCCTCAGCTCAGGATCCTTAAGATAGCTCTCTGCTCCTTCTCTCGAGCCTCCACCTTCTTCACATCAAACTGTGAACATGTGCTGCACACACTCAGTAGTCTGGCTTTGTAAGTACACAAACTCCTCCTTAAAGACTTAAGTAATTAGCACAGATTTGACTTGCTGACAAATAGATTCAATTAAAACAATGACACTTCAGTGCTGTGATTTAGAAGAGATTATCTCTTTGACAGCATTTACATATATATATATATATATATATATAATACAATGTATAATTGGCATTGTAGTCCGGTGACAGAATGTGATTTTCAGTTATATATATTATTGTCACATAAACTTGCAGCACCAGTCCTGATCATTTAACGTGTGATGGGAATACACTTCTTGAGATAACTAGCTCAATATGAAGTTGCCATAGCAGCACAATGTGCTACCGACTTGAGAGCAAAGATGATTTTTTAAAGTCACATCTTCCGAACAACATCTCCTGTGAATGTCACTAAGCAAAAGTTTTAAATCAGTTTAATTGTGAATGAATGAAACCCTTTATTGCCCCTCTGGGAACTGGCTTCGCACAATATGCCCTTGGAAAAGCACACACATACAGCTGCCAGTCCAGAGATGTCATGAAAGAAAAGAAAGCACGTAATGTTTACTCCATAAATGTGATGCACATCTTAGTATTTTACTGGACTCTGTTTTTACGCTTCACTGGTGTGAGCTAAAGTTTCTTAACCAATAGTGGAGTTGGCAGCAGCAGCAAGACATCCCAATGTGGTGAAATCTATAAATGTACGCCAAAGCGTCTCACTTTGAGATTCCCTTTTAAGAAATCAGACTGAAAGTATTTTTTACTGTCGTGTTTGGTTCCTGCTTTGTTCAGTTTTGCTTCACTAAGCAAAAGTTTCAAATCAGTTTAATTGTGAATGAATGAAACCCTTTCTTGCCCCTCGGGGAACTGGCTTCGCACAATATGCCCTTGGAAAAGCACACACAAAACATCAGACATCACACTACTGCTGGGGGGGAAAAACACCAGACACTGATAAGACAGCGCATTAACTTTATACACTTGTTTTTCCTTAACACTCACAGGTGTTATGATATTATCAGGGAAAATCCCTTGCCAGTGTCATCATAAACAGAAAGAAAAGCCTTAAAAAGAATTGCGTACAGAAAACAATGAGAATATTCACATACGTAAAAAGTCAAACCTTTGTTTTTCTAAAGACAGCCACCTTTGTAGTCCTGTATATTTGGTGGCAGCGTTTATAGAATAGAAAGTTGATTGTGTTCCTTGGCTCAAGCGACAAAATTTGTGAACCAGGAAAAACCCCCGGCACGCTGCCAGCTGTTGACCCGGCTCCATCCATGAAGCCTCCGTCCGCCACCCCGTCTCCCTGAGAGTTTCCCTCAGCTTCTCAATTATGTGCATTCCTCTTCCCTCTTTAGCTGGTACCACAGACATAATTGACTCCTGTGCACACTGAGATTAAAGCTAAAACCTTTTTAAAATGTGTGTTTGTAGATAGAAGCCAAACTATTTTGGTCTCTTTCACAGGAGTGTTTTTGAGTTGCTGCTGTTCTTTGAGCAGAAGGACTTCCAGCAGGAGCCGCTGAAACACTTCACTGTCACATTCCAGGTGAGCATGCGGGGTAGCTCATCCACTCAGCACAACTATGTTTTTATAGTGTGCTCCACCTCTAAAACAGTTGGTTATTGTTCACGTCATTATTGTAACACCGCGTGATGGTGATTTAAATACTGTCACTAAGGAGTGCCCTTTGTTCTCATGCTTTTTTCAGGAATGTTACCACTCGGCCCTCGGGAGGCATCAGAATGTTCACTTACTTCAGGTGGAGCGTTCGCTCCAGGGCGGCGGGCCTTGGGCCGGCCCAGCTTTACAGGCGATCCTCAGCGAGTCCAGTTTACCTCAGAGTGAAGGTAGGTAGCATGGTTAACGTTTGTAGCATGCCCAACACTAATGTCATTACCTCTCCAACGACTGACTCCACTGAATTATTTGACACCATGTATTTTTATCTCATTCTGAGGCATAAACCAAAGGGTTTGACTCCAGTTTATAGCTGAGTGCCGTTTAAATACCTTCACTAGTTTCTTCTTAATGGCTGTTCCTAAAGCTGTCTCCATCTCCCATCTGGCTTCTTTACTCTTCCTCAGCGGATGGGTGCATCAACTCTGAGCTGCCGGTGTTCTTTGAGCTCCGTGTGCGCTACCTCTTATCCTGTGATCGGGTCAATGAGGCGATCACCCTGGCTAAGTGTTGCGCTCAGCATCCCACAGCAGGACAACACTTGTTCTTCCTCCAGGTCTACCTCACATGGCTTTTCAAAACATCGCAGCATGACCGCCTACATAAAGAGGTAGGTGGAGGGACTGTTGTATGCAGAAGCATTTTCACTTCTTCCTGTTGTAACTGTTTTTTTTTATACGTGCACTATTTTTGGCCTTAACGGACGCTTTCATTGTCCTTGGATTTTCAGGTGGCTGAATTTAATGGTAAAGATGCAGTACACATCATCTGTAGCTTGGAGTGTGAGGAAAAAGATGAGTTGCTACTAGCCCTCTGCAGAGCCTTCCTCTCCCAGCAGCTCCGCAGGGGAGACATGTACTATTTGTGGTAATTAAACGTATTATGTTAATGTAATGAGAAGTCAATTTATAACACCACTTGACGCCTCCCCGTTTAACTAAGCACTAAGACCAATTTCTGACTCTTCTTCGCAGTGATCTTGTCTTCGTATGGAGTAAACTTCATAATCGGTTGGATACATCCAAGCAAGCGCTACTTGAGGAGAGTCATCAGCTGATGCTGCTGGCCACCAACGTCAGCTCCATCTTCCCATTCATCAGAGCCATACTGAAGGAGGTGAGATAGGCATTTGAACTGCTGTGTATTTTTTAATATACTTTGTAAGATTTGAGCATATACGTTAAGTTGTTAGGATTTCTGTGTGTGCTGAATTTAAGCTTTTGTTTGGATCTCACTAGCTGGGTGATGGCGGTATCCAGTTCTGCGTGGAGCTTTGCGCTAATGCCCTGGGGTCTTGCCTTCCTTGCGACGTCACCACCAAGTCGTTAATCTACAAAACCATTGCCGGCCTGCTACCCAATGACCTGGAGGTTTCCCGGGCATGTGCTCTCCTCGTCTTTTTCCTCGAACGCACTGTTGAGACCTACAAGATGGTCTACCTTCTTTACATGCATCCTGATCAGGAGTACCAAGTGGAGTACAGCCCCATCAGAAATCACGTCCGCTTCGAAACCCTGCAGGTAGAGCACCTTTTTAAAAAATGAGAAGAGAGAAGGCATAATGTCAGTTCAGTCGAGCATTGTACTTGGACTAAAAAATGTTCTTTTCTACGTCTCCTCAGGTCTTAAAGAAGGACCTGTACTTTGACCCAGAGTTTTGGAACCTCATTGCTTTGCGGACCAACTGCTTGAAGCTGATGGGTGAGAAGGTGGTTAGTGCTGCCCTCGAAGAGATCATGGAGGACAAATGGATCCTGAGCTATAACACCAAAGAATCTACTTCCCGTCAGAAAGGAAGTAAGGGGTCGGCAGCTAAAAAGCGGCTCCTTAGAGAGGAAAGGCATCATAAAGATGACACTGACACTGCATCCAAGAGATTAAAGGTGGGCCCGGGCAAAACACGGCTTCATGTTGACCATGCTATGAAGAAAAAAGGCAACCAGGGGTCACCAACGTCTGAACCTTTGAGGCGTTCATTTTGGCAGCTTGACAAACTGCAGGAGAATGTAGCCCGTGAGTTTGGAGAACTTAGACGAACTACGCGACTCTCAGAGAAAAACCCGCCAAAACGGATGATCAGAAAACCCAAGTGGCTTGTGGAAGACACAGAAAGTCTTAAAGAGATGAATGTTCTTCCGAAGATCAAAAAGCATGTAATGAAACATCAACATCACCATGCGTCCTCCGTCGTAAGAAGGTCTGGAGCCGGTGAGCTCAAGAACAATGCAAAACACAAATCTTCCGTAAACTCTCATTTAATGTCGAGACGAAACAACAGCAAGCACCAGAGGAGATTTCTGTCGGACTCTGTTAAACCTGCCACCCCTCCAGAAGTAATTCTTGAGCTCTCCCTTCCAGACAATGAACTGTTGGGTACGTTTACCGAGGACTCTTGCAACAGACAGAGAGGTCTTCCTCAAGTGCTTCTTTACAGACCCACAGTGAAGGTTCCTGCCGCCTCGCAACCTGTGAAGACTGTACACCGCAAAGAGGTGATTCTCAGAGCGCGGGATGCAGCTATGTTTGCACAACAGTTGCACTGTTACGCTCGGCGGCAGAAAGGAAAAGGGAGTGGGCCCAATATTCAAGGCTCAGTATCAACAATCACACGCTCTTCTGTTCAAGGAAGTCCTCCGAAAGATCCACAGAGAGAGCTCTGTGAAAAGCCTTCAGCGGAGGGGAAAGTTGGAATTACAGCTCAGTCATCGGCACAGGCTGAAGTTACAGAATCCCTGGCCTTGAACAAGGTCCTTGAATCCCAAACGACGAAAGCAGTCCCACAAAAAACATTTTCAGCAAGAGAGCTCTCCAAAAAATTAGCTGCTGAGGTGAAAGTAACCGACTCGCCACAGACAATTAAAGTCACAGAAGCGCCAGTGTTGGATAAGGCCCTGCAAGATGAAGCTTCAGCAAAAGGGCTCTGTGAAGAACCTGCTGTTGAGATGAAAGTCACTATTGCCTCAACAGCAACAGCAGGCTTAGAAAAGTTCTCCAAAGCTCAAACCGTAAAAGCCGCTTCAAAACCCCCAACTTCAGCTGTGGAGTTGCAAACCCCGACTGCGGAGAACAATAAGATGGAAGTTACTGATAAAATCCCCCAAGTCTCAAATATTGCTGACATTTCAAACACTGGAGCTGCTGATCCCACGCCCTCTCAGTCTCAAGATGTTCACGGAGATGAGAAACACGCACTGAACTCACTCTTTTCTCAGGCTGACACAAGCAAAAATCTTGCTGTCCATGCTAAAGCAGCCACCCCCGAGGTGCCCACCACCGTCAACAACAGCATTTGTGAGGTGGATGTCCCAGATGTTTCACCTAAACCTTCAAAAGGACATGTGCCTTGTGATAATGAAACAAGCAGAGGAACAGTGCTCACTACTTATCCATCTGCAGGTCAGGACAGTTTAAATGACATATCTTCCCTGACATTAGTAACAGAAATGGTGACTGAACTTGCACCTGAGGACGGTACCTCCAAGGAGTCCACAGCTGGAAGTAAATCTAAAGCTCCTTGCAAATTACGCACTACCTCCAGTTGCTCTGACGTTGCTGATGTGCAAGGGGACGAAGAGGGAACTCAGGATATTGGTCCAGAAGCACCTGAGGACAGTAAACTACCAGAATCAGAGGAATCCAAGCTGGAGTACTGTTGTACCTTTTGCAACAAGGTATTTAAGGGAAGTCGCGTTGTAGCACATGCTATGTTCCATTATCGTAGAGATGAGTGCATGTTCTGTGGTACGATGTTCAGAGACGACCTCCTGGCCATGATGCACCTGTCCGACCACATCGAGACGCTAAAGCGGATCAAAGACTCGGGCGGTAACGATGCCCAAGACAACTGTGTCCCTGAGACCAAAGATATCTCCACACCTAAGACCGCGGCCAAAGCCAAGGCCGCAAACTTGTCTTCTGGCCGTCGTAGTAGTGGGAGAACGAGGACATCTACTGACTGTCTTCAATCAGGGAGCCTTCCGGATTCCACTCCATCTGGATCCAGAAAGTTAAGATCAGACGTCAAGCCAGTGAATAGTCAACCTTTACATAAAAATAAACAAAACACATCAAAGCACCTCAATAGGGAAACTTCTGGTCACAAGGTAAATGGGCATATTGGGAAAAAGGAGCTCAACAGACCGAAAAAGGACATCTTAAACTCAGAAGGTAAGCGGCCGCCCGCGCAGCAAGAGATCTTTAAAGAAAGAGCAAATGATGGAGCTGAGAATCCCAGGTTGCAAGCAAACCAAGATACGGTGATGGATTCCTCTGCTACATCAGTACAGGTAGACAAAGAGCCCCGCTGTTCCACTGAACACAAAAGGAAAGCGACAGAATCTCTGCAGGTCACGAAGAAGGGAAGGAAGGAAGTCGTTGAGGAAAAAAATGCGGAGCCACAAGAGAAAGTCTACTGTCCCGTGGAGGGTTGTGCTTGGCTTACAGACAAAAACCGCGTCACACTCCTTTACCACGCCCTGGAAGATCACTACGGCGAGGTCAAACCTTTAGAGCTCGCGTTCAGCGTCGGAAACGGCAAATGTAGTTGTTGCATGAGGGTCATGTGGAGCTTTGAACATTTTCAGCATCACGTCGAACGACACAGACTCGCTCCTCGGCATCCCTGCCCTCATCAGGGGTGTACTGCCAGGTTCAAGTCGGGAATGGAAATGAGGCGCCACGCCAGGAGGCACAGTCCGCTGCAGGCAGTGTGCTGCCTCCCCGGTTGTTCTCAACTATTTATTTGTCTCTGGGCACTGAATCTTCATGAAAGAGAGCACTATGGTTCCAGCCCCACTAAACCAGACCAGAACACAAATGAGCAAACGGGCGACAAACATAACACGCCCGATCATAAGGCGAAAGATGCAACGGCTAACTCTACTGTAAATAAGACTGTGAGTATAAAGGCTGCTCGGAAATTAGAAGTAGTAGATGCACATAGCTTGTCAGGAAAACATGTTCAGGCTCCTCCTCCCCCCACCACCGTCAGCACGTCTCAGGATTCACACGTTTTGAAGAACCTTTCTAACAAGGACACCTCCACACAATCCACAGGCCCGAGTCTGAGATTAAGGCAAACGTTAAGAAAAGATAAAGTCACAAATCCAACCGTGAGTCACAGAGTCATCTCATCGTCATTGTTAAGACACAGTATCAAAGTGAGGCATAAGTTCAAGAAAAAGCAGGTCAGAGTAAACATGAAAGGTCCTAAAAGGAGAGGTCGTCCCCCTAAGTCAAAGAAGCCTGTGCGTGATGAAAACGCCACTGACGCAAACAATCCAACTGCTCAGCTAACAGGCCCCCAAAAAGCAGCAGGGACCTCGAACGAGAGCAAACGCTCCAAAGAACCAGAGGAGAGTCAGCAGGTTCAAGATGTAGTCAAAGCTACAGAAACCTCCATCGATGAATCAAAGTCTAAGAAGTCGGCGAACAAGCAAATGAAGAAAAAGTACGTTAAACAAAAGGGGATTTCACGTAATAGCTCTAGCACTGTCGGAGCAGCTAACAGTTTAAATCGGTCGATCCGCTCCACATCAGCAGACAAAGCACAAAAGTTAACAGCTGACAAAAAGGTGCAAAGAGTTAAAAAAGGCTCCGCTCCTAAAGAACACGGTAGTCAAACTGCTCCTTCAGGCTCCAGCAAGCCAAAGAAGCACAGGGTTGCAAATAACAAAGCCGATGCAAAGATTGTTCAGAAAAAATACCCTCAGACCAAACCAGAGTCTGCCTCCAAAAAGCCTGTCAAATCAATATGTGATGGCCCGCCAGTTGAGGCAGGAGCGGCAGCCGGAGTCGAGAGTTCTGCTGACGAGGAAAGAGCGAAGGCAGAAAAAGCTGACTCGACACAAAGCGACTGTGCCCTCTCGCTGCCAGCCGTCCCAGCTGACGGTTTAAATGTGATAACTGCACCTCCCAGCGCCTCAGCGACAGGGAAAACGAAGAAATCACAAGTGAAAAAAGCAAAGAGTGCTGCTTCTTCAGACTCGGGCAAGACCATTAAGAAGCAGAAGAAAATTAATAAGATAGGGGACAAGAAAACGCAGAAGGGTGAACGGCCGTGCAAAGATGCAAGCAAAACAACCAAGGCGAAATCAGTAGAGCAGCAAGCGGGGGCTGGAGCAGCAGTACAGAGCTCTCCTGATGTGGAAGGAAAAGCAGAAGATGGAACAACGCTCGACTCTGGCTCTTCCATCCCTGCTGCCACACCTAGTGGCTTGGATGAAAGCACTCCTCCGCCCGCTGCCACTGAAGGGAACACGCAGGAGCTAGCGAAAGAGTCCGCAAACTCTCATGTCACGGAAACCCCCGATCCCAACAAAGCAAAAAAGCGCAAGAATGTTCACGAAGAAAGCGATGCGACGATTGTCAAGAAATGCAAAGAGCAGGGCGATCCGTCGGCGTCTAAGAAGTCCAAAACTGAAATCCAACCGTCGATGGAGATGAAAGCAGCAGAGGAGGCGGAGGAGGCAAAAACACCACCGACCACAATCAGCAGCCGCGGTTACTCTCTAATAACCAACGGACAAGCAGTGAGTGAAGACGCGAAACCCTCAAGTTTCCAGATGGCGCTCGCCGAGTACGGTAAGAAGCCGTTCCTGCGCCTGCCGCCCACAGCGTACTTGGATGAGAAGTACATCACCATGCCAAAGCGAAGGAAGGAGCTGTCCTTTCTCCCTTCGTATCAGAGATGCCCCCCTTCCCAGCAGGCCAGCGTCGCGACAACGTCGCAGAGACAACGGTGTGCAAACTGCTTTGCTACTTTCAACAGCGCCGAGGACCTGCAGAGTCACCTGCAGCTGCAGAAGTGTTCAAACCTCTTTGGATTTGACTCCGATGACGAGGGTGAGTCTGAAATACTGAAACCCTCGGCCAATAGAAAACTAAACTAAGGGCGCACTCACACTGTCCTTCCGCACCGCGCCCCGTGCTTTAGCGTACTTGTCTCCCCTCCCTCTCCCCCCGCGCCCCAGCCCCGTTTGTACTCACACTACCTGGGCCTCGCGCAAATGCTTCTTGCTGTCCATACGCCATCACGCCGTAACACGTTACACGCATTGATCTCGTGTGCGTGGCTTTGTTTACAAATCTTTCCGTAGACCTCGGAGTTTTTGTGCGTCTTGTCGACTGTTTTTGAATATTTTCATCGACCAAATCTGCAGTAAACACTCCACCTCCGCACCACACCAACGTGAACCTTTCACCGCCATTGTTGTTGTTGTTAAATGTCCGCGCATGGTCCATCCTTCTATTTACTATGTCCGAACAGGCGCACATACTGCTACAGCCGTAGGGCTCGTGCTCGTGCTCGTACACGTGTGCACGCTCGTGCTCGTACATGTGCAAACGGCTCTACAAAAGCCCACCTCTTTCAAGCGGGGCGTGGGCGGCCCGCTGTCCGCAGTCATGCGCGGAACGGGTGCACTCACACTGCTTAAACGTACTAGGCTTTAGCTGAAAAACCGGTTGTGGCCCAGTACAGAAGGACAGTGTGAGTGCGCCCTAAATCTCCATCTTGCTTCTGTCATGATTTCTTACAAAATGAGACCTTTTAATGCTGCAATCAACACGTAATGCGACACCGTAGAAGCTAGTGTTACCTTCAAAATACCCTCTGTATACGTAACTTGTGTCGACTTTTCAAATGTAATTCCTAGGGGGGGGGAAATATTGGGGTCATATGTTGATAAATAACGCGAGCACGGAAGCTACATTTATGGTGATTACTCTCTCTTTCCTGTTTCAGGCAACAGTTGAACACGACTTAAGTAAGTCAAAGCGGATTGACGTTTTTTTTGGATGAATTATAACCTGACCCGCACGGGTGGATCGTACCTCACCGGATCAACGCTCTCTGGATGACTCGGTGGTGCAACGACTCGTGCATCTGGAGGACGCAAACCTGGGTTTTACCGCAGCATGTGCCTGTAACACAAGGTCCCGGGAGCGGCCGGAACAACGTGAAGCAGCCTGTCAGTAAGAGAGCGCCGAAGCGGGTCTCGAGTCGGACCGTCGGCGGAACAGCAAGTATCGAAGTGCCTGCTCTGGAACCGCTGTGCTGTTTCCAGCTGCTTCACCTGGTATGGAGATTAAGAAACCGGACTACTGAAAGCTGTGAAAAGGAAAACAAAAAAACTCACGCGAGACGACAAGGCTGCTCCCGCTCTCACTAGGAAACACGTTTTTCACATCACTAAGCCATACAATGCTATCGTTTGCTTTTTGCACTCATAAGATTTCTTTCTGCTTAAACTCTCAAAGGGACGGGGATCGAACAATGAACATCTTAACGTCCTGGTATTTTAACACCCTAAGGTGACATAATGTTCTAAACTTTGACAAGTTGTGAGATTTCCGCACCGGTCTTCTTTGGGAAAGTGTTCGTCTAAGTCTTTAAAATGCTAATTGTATATCCCTATGGGGTTGATGAGGCCTGTGCTTGTCCTCACCATGAGTCACCAGTAGAGGGCGGTGTGCACCACTCTCTGTGTGTTAACGTTTCTTTATCCTCTTGCAGAACATAAGGTTTTATTTGCTGCGTTGTTGGTTTTTCTGCGACAGGAGCAGCTCTACGTTAAAAGCTGCTTCACTTTTGCTTTTTTTTTTTTTTAAATCACGGACTCGAAACGTTTTCACTTCCAGTCTCATCCATCACGCTGCGTTTCCTTTAGCAATAACGACAACATGTTCCTGTATCACTCTAATCTTCTGTCTGTCGTTTGCTCTCAGTGGAGCAGCCGACATTATGGCTTATATTACATGTTCTTACGTTAGAGATTTTATCACAACTGTCCGCTATCATAGAAACGTTTTGATTTGAATGTTCTCTTTCCTCCAAAGAGACAAATCATGAACGTACACAGTTTAAAAAGTGTTAAAAAGATGCCACATCAGTCTTTTATGAGCAGCAGCAGCAGCGGGTTCTATTTATTTATCTTTTATTTTCTATCTTTTGTAAATATTTGAAAGAGTATCAATGGCTTATTATATAAGGGGGTGTTGGAGCCGGGTTTATATTTTGTTCTTGAAGTAAAAATAAAACTTTCAAATGGCAAGTGTTTGCTTTCTTCAGAGCAATGAACGTTTTAATGACGTGTTCCTGGTTTCATGTATGTAATTCAATGCCATATGTTTGGTTTGCTTGTGTTCATGTTTATATTTATGTAGGCACCGTCAAATCAAGTCAAATTCCTTGCAATGAAAATTGCCTGGCAATAAACCTGATTCTGATTCTGATTATAAGGCCCCACAGCTGCACTGAGAGGACCTCCAGCAGCTGCAGCCTCTGCAGGGTCAGAGTCTGTCAACGTCACGGACCTTTCAGGGTAATATTCTAACACGGTCGAGCATCAATATGAATATGTTTCTGCCAGTAAAGACGCCAAAGTGGATATTAATCTGTGGATGAGTCTTGTCAGGTGTAACATTTCCTGATTGGGCACATTTCATGTCTGAGATGGCGGAGGCTCTCTGTGGTCGTTCATCACTAATGCACTGTAACGGGCCAATGAGGCAGATGCGTCACACAGACAGGTGATGCATCAGACAGACAGGTGATGCATCACACAGACAGGTGATGCATCAGACAGACAGGTGATGTATCAGACAGACAGGTGATGCATCAGACAGACAGGTGATGCATCACACAGACAGGCGATGCATCACACAGACAGGTGATGCATCAGACAGACAGGTGATGTATCAGACAGACAGGTGATGCATCAGACAGACAGGTGATGCATCAGACAGACAGGTGATGTATCAGACAGACAGGTGATGCATCAGACAGACAGGCGATGTATCAGACAGACAGGTGATGCATCAGACAGACAGGTGATGTATCAGACAGACAGGTGATGTATCAGACAGACAGGTGATGTATCAGGCAGACAGGTGATGTATCAGACAGACAGGTGATGCATCAGACAGACAGGTGATGCATCAGACAGACAGGTGATGTATCAGACAGACAGGTGATGCGTCAGACAGACAGGTGCTGCATCACACAGACAGGTGATGCGTCAGACAGACAGGTGCTGCATCACACAGACAGGTGCTGCATCACACAGACAGGTGATGCATCAGGCAGACAGGTGATGCATCACACAGACAGGTGATGCATCAGACAGACAGGTGATGTATCAGACAGACAGGTGATGCATCAGACAGACAGGTGATGTATCAGACAGACAGGTGATGCATCGGTTCAACAGGCAGATGGTCAGAAAGGCGATCTCTTTGTTTTCTCTCTGTCAATATTGTTTATGTGTTAGACGGCGACCCAGCCAAAGAATGAGGGAGAGACTGATGAAGAGGAGGGAGAGGAAGAAACAGGAGACTGCAGAAGTGTCAAGTTCCCAACCGCAGGTGGGTGTGTGTGTGTGTGTGTGTGTGTGTGTGTGTGTGTGTGTGTGTGTGTGTGTGTGTGTGTGTGTGTGTGTGTGTGTGTGTGTGTGTGTGTGTGTGTGTGTGTGTGTGTGTGTGTGTGTGTGTGTGTGTGTGTGTGTGTGTGTGTGTGTGTGTGTGTGTGTGTGTGTGTGTGTGTGTGTGTGTGTGTGTGTGCGCGCGCGCTGAGGGGTGGAGGTAATTTTCACCGGAAACATGAGCAACAGGTGCATTTTTGTATCCTCCATGTCCCAGAGAGATAAAGTGCAGTAGTTGTTTATTTTTAAAGGAGCAGTGATACATTTTAAACCTATTTATGTATTTATTTTATTTTACGACATGCAGAAGATTTACATTATAACAGATGTTATACAAATCTATTCAAATCTAACTATTTAAAATACGATTTCATATGTAATGTGTTTTCACATTCCTGCCCAAACACCAGTGCGATGACGTTTGTAGAAAATATGACTGAACATTTAAAGCCAGACTGTAACTTTTAGAGTCAAAATTATAATAATATTCACACAATTCATTACATTTAGTGGTTTAGCTGCCACGACCTAAGTTGATCTAGTACAGGGGTGTAAAAGTGATCCAGTAAAGAGTCGCTGTGGCTGCAGGTTTTCATTCCAACCAATCAAAAAACACACCTGGTCCAACAAATCAACTGTGTGAAGACAGTTCAGGTAATGGAGTAAGTCGAGTCAGGTGTGTTCTTGCTTGGTTGGGCTGAAAACCTGCAGCCACACGGCCCTTTACTGGATCAGTCTGACACATGTGATCTAGTATGACCATAGAGCATAGTGGCTAATTTAAGCATATGTCACAACATGCACTTAGTGCTGCTTTAAATGTGTGTAAAAAAAATTGTAATTTAGTTTTAAAAACTGTTTAAATGTCACAGAGTTAGTGGTTAAAAGTGTTTCCGCTATTATTTAACTTAAATTTCTTTATATTTTGGCTTTGTTGAACACACGTCAATTACAGCATTTGTCATTTCTGAGTAGCCAAAGATGATGATGATGAATGAATAACAAACATTTTTTATGGCTGCAGTTATGATCATGGACTTAGGAGGATCACTTTTAAACACTTTGTATCAAATATTGATGTCTTTAGTAAGTAGCCATGTAAAAAGTGTGATAATGTGGAGGGAATTGGTCATTATTGGATTATTATTGCATTATTTGCAATAATGACCGGCTCCCTCTACGTTATTTCTTCTATAACACTCAGTAGATGCTTTTCATATTTCTCAAAGGTTATCGCTGCAAGTGTATTCATTCATTCATTCATCTTCAACTGCTTGTCCCTGTCGGGGTCCCAGGGATCCCAGCTGACATTGGGCGTGAGGCGGGGTCCACCCTGGACAGGACGCCAGTCTATCACAGGACACATAGAGACGAACAGAGACAGACAACCATTCACACCTACGGGTGATTTAGAGTCATCAATGAACCGAACACCTGCTTCGGTTTCCTCCCACAGTCTTTGGACTGACATGCTGCAGGTGTACCTTTAAAAAGATATGAATAATATTCAGCATGAACAAAAATAATGACACAACATATCAGTCTGACAAGGCTTTTAATCAATACTTCAAAACTACTTTGGATATTTAAGAGTAGCATGATGAAAGAATTTCATTTTTTTCTCTACATCAATAATGCACAAACACTACAATCATCTTCATCCTAACATTAAGTGTGATTGAGCCCTCAAATATATTTATTTGTATATTTAAAGCCGAAATCAACTGTTCAAATGACTCTTGCAGTGTGGGCCCATTAAAACCGTAATTCTCCGTAATAACTCAAACTGCCAGAGCACAAACACATGTAAATAGTTTCCTTGCAAAACCACATTTCGTTATGATGGTGACTTAAATACAGTATTTTACAACTACACATGATTCCGTCTTTAAAATATCACTTTTAAATATGAAAAAAGAATTAAATATGTACAAATAATATTACTTAAGAGGGTGTAAAGTTAAATTACCAGGAGATCCAGAGCTATACCCAAGTGTTACCATCGATAGTGATCGCATTCATCCGCGCATGAGGGAAATCTTCAAAGAGCAGCGTTACAGGAGAGGCAAGGAGGATACAATAGCTGTGTTTAATGAAACAGTGCCTGGCATTAAACCTCTTCTCTCTCTCTCTTAGACTTTTTTTATCACCAGCCCGAAAATAAAACAAAAAACTAAGCTGCAACAGGAGCTTCAATCCGTCCTGTTTTACTCTAAAATGACATCTAGTGTTGGCAGCAGTCTCTAGTGCTCTGAAAGGACCGCCGCAACACACCGTCAGCGTTTCCACCTCCGCTCAAAGAGGGAGTATGAGGCCCCCGGCATCATCACATTACACGATCTCTGCTAAATAAATCCTTCAACCGCTCAAACATCTCACGACTCAAGACTGCGAAAGTGCCTACACCTTAAAAAAACAAAAGAAGAAGAAGAAGGAGAAGCATGAGAGAGTCTGGGCTGTTATGATATTATTGGACTTTCCATCTCACACAGCCCTGTCTCTGCAGCGGGTCGGTGGCTGGATATCTTGCTCGAACACGTCGCGGCGGTGATATATGTTGGCTCGGAGTCTAATTGGTCCATCCCGCCCTCGCTGTCATGCTTTTAGGCAGGTGTGATTGGTGTTATTAGAGTCTCAGAGAGTCACATATCTCTCCTCTCCTCTCATTTTCTCTTTGGCGGAGATTACTCCACTTTTAGGAGTTTTACTGGTGTCTCTTTTGGCCTTTAGGTTTCGCTGCAAAGCACTTCCATCCCTCCTTTTGTAGCATTTCTTTGGGGAGTGTCAGAGCACAGACGGCATTAATTAAACTCTTCCAAGTGCTGCTGTTGTAATCCAGTACATGCAAATGCGTAGTTCCGCCGTCCTGTCTTGTCAAGAGGCTCCGCGTTGCCCCTTTTGTGTTCAGGCCAAAAAAAAGTCTCCAGCCTCACTTTGAAGGGCAATGCACAGCTTCACCTGCAGTCTTGCTCCTCTGCCCTGTGATTGGTTAATTCCACTCAGGCCTCATGTAGTTGGGGATGCACTGGCAGACTTGGTGGCTGAAGTAAAAACCACCCTGGCACACGCGTCTGGGCTTTCTGCACGGCAACCTGTAACAACTGCACAGGGGGGAAGATGGGAGGGGAAAGCCAGAAAGAAAGGCGAGATCAAAGGGAGACGGGACGTAGAGGGAAAAGCAGTGAGAGGAGAAAGTGGAGAGGAGGGTGGAGGGAGGGAGAGAAAGGGTGAGGTTGAGAGGAACAGAGAAGAAATAAAAAGAGTACACAGGGGAGGTTATACACTCTTGGCATGAATCAATTATTCAGATCTTCACATCCCTTTTGGATAAACCCCTGATCCAAGTTTATTTTTTTGCACGCATCAAACGACTCCGTGCATGAGAAAAAGAGGGTGTATGTCTCCAGAGAGAGAGGAGGAATACAGCTCGATTCTGGGAACTCTCATCTTCAACATCACAGTAGGTGTGTTGTCTTCTGTGCACCACCTCCTGTGACCAGATGTTGAATTATTGCAGAAAAATAGACACGACAAATTAAACGAATGATGGGGAAAAGGAGAAGTACTGCACATATTTGAATACTAACGTCCTGTACTGAATTACAGAGCAGGACAGCTTATGAAATTTGTGCTCAGCGTGAGTCTTATCCATTTCAGCCCTCTGCAGCTGTAAGTTGAAGAAACTCTGCTCAGGTCACTTGCGTGTCAAAGCCGTGAACTTTCCCACGTGTACATGATTAGAAATCCCCCGTATCAAAGCCTCCTGTCTGCCCCTGTGTTTTTCCCTGTCACTCCATCTGTCTCTCGAGTCTGCCCGCCCGTCTGATTGCTGCTCTGCTCACTGTCATCAAGTTCACCCGCTCTGTCTCTCTGCAGGCCTCTCGGGTCAGAGGGAGGTTGATCTCTTTTGCATGCGAGCTGTGGGAACCGCGACACGCATGCAACGCACGCACACGCAGCTGAGGCCCGCAGTCGAATGTTTTGGACACCCTGTGTCCATAAAAGGTCATATGGAGACATGTGAGCGAAAGAAAATGGAGGAAGAAAGTTTTTCTTTTACGGGTTTGGAATGTGCGACATGTCCATTGAGAGTTTGCTCGCCCCCCCCCCCCCCCCTCCGCTCTGTCTGACTGTCTGTCTCTCAAAGCTCTGGTTCTCACTCTCTCCTCACCCATGTCTGCTGCAGGGACGGCTCCCCACGGGCGGACCGGGCCGAGCACAGCGCACAGGACCAGTTTACCCAGTGGTTCAGGTGACTTAGGATGAACTAACATGCTGAGATGCTGCATTTGGATATGGAAACAAATGTGAAATAGTTGTTTCCGGAACAAAGTTGTTGTAATTAAGCGATCTTGTCCTTAGCTACAGTTCCCAAACACTGAATTAGGACTTTAAAGAGTGAACAGCGAAAGCGAGACGGGGACCACACACTGTGGTTTACCAGGTAACAAGCAGGGATTATCAAAACATAACAAAAGCCAACTGATCATTGAAGAAAGTAAGCCGGTAAAAACCTGCTTTCAAATCAGTCGTGCCGATACATGTTTACAGACACGGCGCAGATCAAAGCCATCACTGTCCAAGACATCAGGACCTTCTTTGGCCCCGGAGCTCACCTTCTCCACCGCTTTCATGCTCCTTTAAAAACTCTTTATAAGGGGTTTCAGGGTGTTTTTGGCCACATATGGCAGTCAGTGCATTCATGCAGTATGAGAGTGTTCATGTGCAGTGCAGGAACTGTGGGTTTATATCAGGTCATGGATTTTTCTTTCATTTATTCAATTATGCAACTTTGGAAGTAGGCAAAGAGGAACCAATAACGTCTATGAGCTGTTTTTACGCAGGCTGGGAAAGTGTTTAAACCCACTGTTTTCCGTATCTATGAAGTCCTGTCTGACTTTTATTTAATAAGAGAGAGAGAGAGAGGGAGAGAGAGAGAGGGTGTGTGACAGCAACAGAGCAGAATGCTAAATATTTTGACTCTGAGAGAGGGGAAATAACATCTTTGACATCACTGATTGAATGTTTATTATTGCTTTTTTGCTTTTCTGGCTGAGGGGGTTCTTAGAGCTACAGGGCGAGTTGGCAGAGACCCAAAGTGTGGATGCTTGAGATAATTTCATCCCCCAAAGGAGTCATTCTCTGCCTCTTTCCACAGGGGAGAAAAAGGCCGCAGGGTGGACGCTTTGGCTTGAAACCAGTACGAGGAAAGACTCGTCTTGTACGCCTACCTGCAGGAGTTGGGGTTAAACCGCTTGCCCTGCCGCAGACACGACTGCGGACTCTCTCTGCACTGACACAGGCAGGTGTCGGGGTTCAGGGGCTGATTCCCGGGACACTCCGCGGCACACACGCAGCCACACAGCTCCTCATCCCAACGCTGTCCGGTGGGGCACCACTTCCCCTCCCCTTGACCTTCACACTGGCATTCACCTGCGAGGAGGAAGAGTTTAGAACTTAATCACATATTGGACTGAGCATCTCTGTAAGGGCTGAATATTTAGAGGTCAGGTTTTGACTTGTTAGACATTTGCATAAAGCCCTACTTCCCCAAAACTTCCCTCTTTCTCTGTTTATCCATTCTGGCTCGATCTTGCCTGCGTGGTTGCGTCATAATGACAGCCTCTATCTGAGCCATTTGGTGCTCAGTAATTTAATCCTCAGATTAATTTGTTCCTTATTTCCATCTTCTAAAAAACATCCTGACTTTCAGTTGTAATTCTCTCGCAAACAACAGTAAAGTGTGGAATATTTTCAGTAACTGGAGCCCTCCTTACAGATGTTGTGGTCCAGTTTCCAGCCTGGGTCGCAGCTGTCCTCGGTGAGTCCGTTTCGACACACACACTCGCAGGTGGACTCGTGCAGAACCCGGTTGGGTCCGCAGAGAGCCAGCAGACCTGAGTCCAGCTCTTCTGGAAGCCGCGTGGAAAGAAAGTGACAAAGGTATTTAGTGGTTATACCCCCCTGCAGGCACACCGATAGACTGTTTCCCATGTGTATCTATTTTTAGTCTGTTTAGTCCCTCCGTGTGATAAGAAAGGTTTACGAGTTCATTATTAGAAAAACAAAAAGTAGCTTAAGATGGGAGCCACTGTTAGTTCACTACATGATTGTACAAGTAAAATGCCACAAGGACACTTACGCTTCTCACGTTACTGAATAAACATTCCCTCGGGGGGAGTCTTTCCCATCATTTTCCTTTGCCCAGACATCATCATCAGTTCTTTTAAGACTCGTTTCTCCACCGAAATCTGGCTCGCGTTCTAAAACCTGCTCAGTTTTAAGGTGTAGCCACGTTTGGATGACTTTACATTCTTAGTCTGTAACAACTGCAACAATACATCCTTTTTAGAAGTAAAAGCACATTTCTTTCATAAAGTAACTCTGCAGCAGGTGCTTTCCACTTCCATCGGTGAAAGCTCCCGGTGTCGTTAAAGTATCAGATGTCCTGTCCTGAGCCTGACGCGATGTCATCACATTATTCAAACACTTTACGGCTGAGGTAAATCCTGTTTCTGTAATGTAAAATACTGCTGCATTTAGGTTGTGCATGTTACTTGCTCGACATCCTGGTCTCAACTCTTTAATGAGGATGTAACTTTACATTTGCTGTAAATTATGCTTATTTTGTTGCTTCATTTGCATTTGCCAGAACCCTCCCTGCTCGTTGTTTCTGAGCTTCTCGCTGCAAAGCTTGTTTTTTTATCTGTTGAAGTAACTGCTCTCTACACCACAACTTTTTTTGGCGTGTGGCCTCGTTAAAATGACCTGTTTTGATGCATTAGATGGATTTTAGAGCCTTAAAGAATCCAGATATTCACAGAAAACATGCAAAAGTTAGTGAAAAGTTTCTTAATTATCTCAAAAACTCCTTACGGGTCATTTTTACTGACCCACGTTACTCATGCACACTGACCTGTCTCTCTCTCAGAGTAGTTTATGTTGTCTGTGGAGACGCACACACAGTTCACTGGATCCCATAATGACCCGGAGGCACAGGGGACTTCGGGTGGGGAACACCTGCACAGACGCACATATTTATAAATGCATACCGGGACAGATGACTCAGGAATGTTTGTAAAAACACACGCGTCACGCCGCTCTCTCACTCACAGGTGATCTGTTGCGGCTCGTCTTATGATGGAGTGGAGCGGCCTCTTGGAGAGGCATTCGCACGAAGTGTGGTTGACGAAGGTCACCATGACGACGGAGCGATCCATCCTGGGCGGCGACAGCTCCATCAACTGGGTGGAGGAAACACGGAGGTCAGGGCAGTGTAATAAATTGTATTTTCCTTCTCTTTTCTTCCTCTTTTTCTTCTGCCATAACAATATCTCTGGTTATGACTAAGTGTTTCAGTTTATGGTTGATGTAATGATTGTGCAACTGTGCGTGACTGTGTATTATTTTATTGACTTGATGTCCAGTCGTAGCCAAAGTGTGTCCCACTGCAGTAGGGCGGGTTGTGAGTAGATTGCTTTCTGTGCCTTTTCCCGGTGTGAGAGCAGAAAATACCAACCCCATCGTGTAATGCGAGCGAGCGTTGAATAAGTCGGTGTCTGACATGAAAACAACCGGCGTAAAAGAATCCAGCTGCACCACTTACCGTCTTGTTGACGAGCGCGTGAGTCGTGTTTGTGCAGTAGAAGGCCTCGTTGGTGCAGCACCCGCCGCACCGATGCAGCGCCACACAGCGAGGGAGGTAGAATTGACTGGTGGATTCTGGGTATTCTTTGGCAACCTCGACGCACACCTCTCTGGGCTGGCATGAGGTCCGCTGGATCTCCTCTAAGATGACTGAAAACATGCAATTCAATTACCGAATAGGAACACAACAGAGCTTTTAGATCTGATTTGATTTGTTATTAGATGTTCGGGCAAGAAAGCAGGAAATTATCACCAAGTAATGCATCTAATTCTAATTTTCCAGTCCAACTGGGCGTCCTTTTATTGCGTTTACCACCTATTGTTGTCCGTCTTTAGTGCAAAGAAATCTGTCTGGCCTCCACTCGCAAGAGACTTATATTAAAACGTTTTACTTTTTTGATATTAAAGGTCCCGAAATGGCTTTTTCAGGAGGGGGTCTTAAAGAGACAGGCGCTAACACGGAGCGTTTCAGACAGAGGGTTAATACAGGGATATTCAGACAGACAGGATGAGAGAAATAATGTGTTTTTTGAACATTAAAGCATGGAAACATGTTCTATCTCATCTCATCTCATCTCATCTTCAGCCTCTTATCAGGGGTCAGGTCTCGGGGGCAGCAGCTCCAGCAGGGGACCCCAAACTTCCCTTTCCCGGGCCACATTAACCAGCTCTAACTGGGGGATCCCGAGGCGTTCCCAGGCCAGTGTGGAGATCTAATCTCTCCACCTGGTCCTGGGTCTTCCCCGAGGCCTCCTCCCAGCTGTACGGGCCTGGAACACCTCCTTAGGGAGGCGCCCAGGGGGCATCCTTACTAGATGATCCTGAACCACCTCAACTGGCTCCTTTCAATGCAAAGGAGCAGCGTAACATGTTCTAGTAGAAACCCAAAATACAAGTATGAACCTAGAAGTTAGCATTATATTGGACCTTTAACTTTAACAATCAGACGTTTACTTTTCATCTCAATTCAAGAAATGTTAACTCAATCTGTATTTTATGGGAAGTATTTTAGGACTTACCTCCCAAAGTCCCGTCCACTTTGAAAAGAGCCTCCTCCCTCGGTTGACCCCACAGATCGTCATCGTTAGAGTGGACTAAAGGGTTCGCCGAGGAGGTGGAGAACGAGGGGGAGGAGGAGGTGTGCCATGATTTCTTTCTCAGGCAGTGCTGAAGCAAGTTGTACTCGGGGTATAGAAGCTGTAATAGCTGATCCACGCTCGTCACTGACTCCAAACTGGGCTGGTCATCTGACAATACCGGAGCCTGGAAGACAGGAAGTAATCACACAGACAGATGTGACTTTCAGGAGTATAAAACACCTTTAGTCCGTAGGTAATCGCTAAGAGGGGAAAAACAGGAGTTAAGGGAAATAAAGTGAGGCTAAAAATGAGCATTTGGCTCATAGATAACACATTTTAAGCCCAACATTTTGTTTTATAATCGACATATTACACTTTTGAAATGTTAGAATCAGGTGATTTGTTCCGAGTCGTGTTTTCTGAAGAACAACAATTAGATACTGTAGAATTTACAGTGAAAGCTTCGCTGGTTTGAGCTGGATAAACAGTGAATACCTCAGCTACCAATGTGTTGTAACATGTTGCTGTTGGCTACTGTTAGTTATTATGGTTACGTGTGTCTTCCCCTCACACACACACACACTCACACACTCACACACACACACACACACACTGTTGCTTTCAAGTGCACAAGGAAGCTGCGAGGTCTGCGTTTTCTTTATTCTTTAGCATTGCTCTCTTTGTGGTTCCCCTTTATGGCGTTCAGGCCGCTGTAAACTTTAAACAACGTCACCTAAGGCAATGTGATAAAATTGGAAAATACCTGCCCTGCTGCTGCAGTGCCCTTGAGCAAGACACTGGCGTCTGACCCAGTTTACCAATGAGGTTCAGTTTTCCTTTTGGTTGCTAATGTTATTTAAAAAGGAAGATCTCCATCAGCTGTCAGGACTTCTTCTTTTTTTGTTAATATATGTATTTATTGAGTTTTGCAGTAACAACAGAACTTAACACACACAAATAAAATAAAAAAATAAAATTAACAATAACAGGTGACTGGGACTATTACAATAATCATATCGATATACAGTAGTTATCATCAGGTATTTATTGAGTTAGCCGTAAGGACTTCTGTACAGTGTGTACGATAACAACGGTACTATACTATATATATATATAAATATATATATTTATATGTAGATAGTGCCGCTATAGTCACTCCCGCACATGTGGAAGACCCAGAAACACTGACCAATCAGAGCAATTCTCCTTTTCCAGTCCAACTGTGCTTCCTTTTATTGCATTTACCACTTACTTTTGTTTGTCTTCAGTGCAATGAAATCCTTCTGGCCTCTACTCGCAAGAGACTTAAATGAAAACGTTTCATTTTTTTGATATTAAAGGTCCCAAAATGGCTTTTTCAGGATGGGGTCTTAAAGAGACAGGCTCTAAAAACGCGGCGTTTCAGACGTAGGACGAATTCAGGTGTATTCAGACAGACAGGATGAGGAAAATAATGTGTTTTTGAACGTTAAAGCATGTAAACATGTTCTCGTCGAAACCCAAAACACAAGTATGAACTTGAAAATTTGCATATTACGGGACTTTTAAACCAACGACTTTGAGTCCTCTACGTCAGAGCTTTTGAGGAGTCCTTAAACGCAGCATTTTGCCTGCTTGAACGGACCAAACAGGATGGAGATTGTCAGCTCAGCCAACACCCATATTATTATCATTATCATACAAAGAGGGCTTTATGTGGTGGACCAGGTCTATTCAGGAGATCTCAGTTTACTGTAGCTCTATAAACCAATCCTGCTGTGACTCAACCCCGTAATGATTATTCTAATAGATCACTGCTCCGCTCAGAGGAGATATAGCAGATGAAAGATAGTAGGTTAATTGTATTAGAGACTTGCTGCTGTATCCTCTCTGGGGGCTTAATGTCAGCTGTGAGTCAGCTGTGGGTGTCACATATTAATTCTTCCCTTTGGGGAGGGAGTGTGGTTGTTTAGTTTCCCAGGCTGACAAGGAGCAGACTGGTACAGCTGGCACTACCTAAACACAAACCAGATCTCTGGCATTATCCGTCTTTCCATTTATCTCCTTCTTTCTCGCTCTCTCCGTCCGCCTCCCACCTCACGTTCTGTTTTTTTTTTCTCCAGACATCTCATACGCCTCAACAAATGTGTAACCTGTGACATCAAGCTCAAAGTTAAAGGGATAGTTAGGCTTTAGTTTGTTTTTCCTGTCACAACTATTAACGGAGAAATCCAGGAGAGTCGCTAACAGCCGGATGCAGCTAACCCTGATTAGCTCGGGACAGCACGGTGAAGGCATTCAAACGTCTTTTTTAACCATTAATACTGTTTAAAATAAACTTCATGAGAAGAGTCCCTACACACAATACAAAGCACCAATGGTCTCCTTCCTTTGGGATTGAATTTGGTAATCCACTTGAATGGACTTTACTATGAGAGGAGCTGGTACAGGGGCCAGTAGGTAAGTATTTAAAACACTCTTTTAATAAACTCGGGGCTCTCTAACTACATTGTTGGTGCTTTGTTTTTTTTGTATGGACTCTTCTCATGCTACGGCAGAGGTTTGCTGTTATTTTCAGCAGCATTAGTGGTTAAAAAAGACGTTTGAATGCCTTCACCGTACCCCGAGCTAATCACTGTTAGCCACGTCCGGCTGTTAGCGACTCTACCGGATTAATAGTTGTTACTCTAATTTGTCTCGATGGATTATTTGATGTATGTAAGTGCCAAAAAAGACCATGGGAGGATTTTACGCTGAAATGTCACTTCAGACAGCCCTGTGGGGAACTGAAGCCGTCATATGTTCTGTGCTCTCGTCGAAGCCGCCAGACTCCATGGACAAAAACAGGAATTTTACCTCGCTGAACATGGGGAGTTGCTGATCTACCGGCGCCTTGATTGGTGAGTTTGCTCAGTTAGTTTTGTTATTTCCTGACCCTTTAAAACACCAACGTCACACAGTAACACAAACGCACTATCTGATCAAAGCGGTAGAGCAGCAGCCTCCCGTGCAGTGTGATGTAAAATTACGTCTTTTGTCAACTGAGTCTGGGGGCTTTGACAAGAGTATAGAACAACCTCAGTTTACCCTGTGTAACCTTTACGATTTACTTTTAGGTGTATAAACGGGTGTTCCCCGCCCCGCGTGTCCCGTACGCGTGCCGCCATCTGCTGTGGGAAAAATGTGAGCTATCCCTTTAAGAGACACAATAATAATATTGCTGGTCATTTAAAATCGATACACAGTCGTTTCTTCTCTCTTTCTTTCAAGGGCTTCCCAGATTTCCTCTTTTTCTTTTGGTCCCTCTCTCTCTCTCTCCCTCCTTTGGGTTTCTTAAGTGATCACATGACATAAGGTCATCGCTGTGGGACTGTGAGGTCATGACGGACCAATGACCAGTGCCCTGGGGTCCAGCATTAGATACTGTTGGCGTACCACAGACACACGCACACACCCATGCATTTGTCACTCCTTCTTTCTCCCAGTACAAACACGCTGCGTCTGAAGCTAATGTTACGTGCAAACACACAGTTTTGTGTTATTTTGTCTTCTTGATAACTGGCTCGTCTCGCCAAAATACGTGATTGCGGTTCATTCATTCAGTTCCAAGAGGATTGTGTTACTAAAGGCCTCTTACGGCGACTTTGGACACAATCCCCTCGTAGTAAAACGTTTCAACATCAGTACATGAGAAAGTGTCATGACTCACTGCTTTTTCGATCAGGAGTAAGATTTTATCTCAACCCCTGAGACACGAACTCTAAATAGTTGTGGTTGGCTCGTAACCAGCATTAACACTAAAGTAGACAGTTGAAACCAAAGGGGATGATGTGTGTTGCGCAGAATTGTGCTCGTATGACCTCACAGGAGCTGGCTGCGACTTTGCAAACAGGAAACATGTTTGGCCCTACGTCAAGAAATTGATTTTTCATGATTTCATGTCAGGGAAATGAAGTGATTTTTATGAGCTGGGGCGGAAATTAGACTCTCTTCGATTGCTTCTACAGAAATCAGATCGATTGCATCAATGATAATTCCCACTTCCTAGGAGTGGGTTTTTCCAGTTAAAGGTGGAGTCTGGGATTCTGGGGAAGGATTCATTCAATCAAATACGTCAGAAGAACCGTCCCTCCTTCTGTTCAGAAGATTTTTGCATCGCAAGTGAGAAGATAGTCGCTGAATTTGACTGAAAAAGTGTATTTAATTAGAACCACAGACACTTTTAATTGTACTTTTATTTAATATTCATGATTGAAACAAATATTTAAAGGTCCCACCTTGTAAAAAATGTGATTTCCATGTCTTTTTATATTTTAAAACAGGCTGAGGTGCTGTATAAATAATGTGAAAGTACCAAAACGTTCGATCCTCGGAGAAACACACACCCAGCCCGTATTCAGAAACTCTCTTTCAACGAGCCGTCGGGGCTTCTGTAGGGTTGTGATGTCACAAGGGGAGCTTAAAGAGACAGGCGCGTGTGTTTTTAATGTTCTGTTATGGACCTGAAAATTAGCATAACATGCAACCTTTAAATGAATGAACACACTTTACAATGGTGGCTACACTTGTGACGTAAAGAGTAATCAGAAGGACACGCACACCCCTCGTGCCCAATGGGACGGGTGCTGAATCAAAGAAATGACACGAATGAACAAACAGATCTGTTATGAGGAGTTTAACGCCGGGACGTTCCGCCACGGGCCCGACGTCACAACACTCAAATTCTTCTGAACGGATCTTTTGGGCGTGCGGATCTACTCGTTCTACTGCACTTGTGATCTCATCTGAGTTGTCCCGTCCGTCTGAACGTCTCAACTCACAACTATGTGCCTTTCTTGATGAAAATCACATCATTTTGCGTTGGCAGTCGGGCGTTTAACTTACTCACAGTACGATAACAGTGTGTGTGACATTGTTAACGCAGCATTGTGCCGTCTGAGGCTTTTCATGCTCTCGATTACCTGAACACTTTCCATCGGTTTTGACGAGTCTCACACCAGAATCACATCTTTACGGTTGATAAAGAAAGGATCAATAATGATTTTCAGCTGATTTTGCGATGCCCATTTGCGAGACTTTTCACACTTTAAAGCCTCTTTCTCTTCTGCTCTCATCACTCGAAGTCTCAGTGTAATCAACCTCGATCCGCGTCTCAAACTCTGCACCAGTGTCGACTCTCCTGTGTGCACAGGAGGGATGAGTGGTCTGCTTGTGGTCTTTTAAACTCTGTGTGCCAGGCCTCTCTTGTAAAATAATAGCTCTTGATTTCAACGAGGCGTCCTGAACAAACAAAGCTTCACTAACACCATTGATCCTTTAGATATCCTCTCATTCTGTGTTTGAATGACGGTGGAGAGCGCTGTTTAAAAGCTGTCTGTTTGTACCCATATATAATCAACACTAGACATTCATTTACAATGAGCTGTAGAAGTTTTTTAGGGGGAAATGAAAAGTCTCACCTCGGTGCCCATGTCTCCAGTTTGGTAATAGTCTGTGTAGTCTTGTCCTGAGCACAGATAGCTGATATTAAGAATCCATAGGAGCAAAGCTGGTATCCACATAGTGAGGAGATGGAGATGGAGAGGAGAGGTGAGGAGAGATCAGGGCAGAAGGAGGAGGATGTAGATTTAAAGCTGGGTGCAAAGTGAAAGAAAGGGAGGAGGAGAGGAGGAAAAAAGGAGGAGCAGGAGGGTATCACAGACTCGGCAGGTATCTCTGCGCTCCTCTCTTCATTCTATCCTGGGACAAAGTTGCTCTTCCGGCGCAGGTTGTTTGAATTGGGAAAACCAGCTGAATAAAACATGATGAGGAAATGTCTTCTCTTGTCCGTGTCTCCTTTGGCCTCAGAGGAAGTCTTTCCTCCCGTCCCGGTGCGTCTCCATTCTCACTGATCTGATGTCAGGTGTCTTTATCTCTCCGCGTCTCTCCTCGTTACGACCTTCAACTCGAATAATTCCTCAATATGAGTCTTTTTTTTCCTCCTCTCCAGCCTTGGTTTCGCCTCGTCAGTGTTCGCCCTTCACACTTGTGCACATCCTCGCTTTCTTTATCTATATTTTCTCTTTACACAACAGCTGTGCTCTTCCCTCCCTCCCTCAGATTATCCCAGCCTCTTTATCTGTCTCCTGTTTCTTCTTCGCGAACCTCCGGGGCACAGCTCTGTCTGTCGGCCTCTCTCTCTCTCGCTGGACTTTTTCTTTTTTTTCTCTTTGTGCCGCTTTCTAAATCTGTCACAACTTTTTCTGTCAGGCTGCCTGATCCTTGGGAAAGCATCAAAGAGAGAGAGAGAGAGAGAGAAAGAGGGAGCTTACTCCAAATCCTGTTTCAGAAAAAAAAGAAAGGAAAGTAGGAGGTTTTTAAAAAAAAGGGTCCAGCTCTTGGTATTAAGTTCTTGTCCAAACGGAGCGTGCGTCCTGCTCGTAGACGTCCTGGTGGAGTGACTGAGAAAAAATACAAGAATGGAGGGATTGTATCTTGTGGGCGGAGTGAAGGATGTGAGAGAGATGATTCGTGCGTTTATAGCTGATTATACTGGCACACTTGTGTTTTTTCCCCCCCAGGATTTGCAGGCTATGTACGTAGCATCTGGAGAAGCAGGCAGCGCCTTGGCACCGACCAACGCTTCCTCTTCACACATGTCATCACCCTCCTTTTATGTGATTTAAATGTGCCCGAGACGCTCCTCCTGCTCTCTGTAACTTTTCAAAAATACCCCATTTAGACAGAGTCGAGGTTATAATGAGATTCTCCTCGTGTGTTCCTTATCTCTCTTCTCCGTCCCGCAGATTTGGTTATCTTTGTCTTCCGTCTTTGTAATTCCTCATAATGGGAGCAGCTGCCACCGAGACTTTGAAAATGTGTGTGTTCAGTAGCAGCCAGCGGTGATGAATGTGCGAGTTGCTTAACTGCGGCTCTTAGTGCCTTTTTATGAGCTGCTAATACCTTTGCTGTCTCTCTCTCTCTCTCTGCTGTTTCTGCTTCATGTCAGCTGTCGCCAATCCCTGCTGCTTTCTCCCTTTACCTCAGTTATCTCAATGTCAAGACTGGTGTGTGTGTGTGAGACAGACGGAGATAAAAACCCACTAAATTGGTCTCACACCTGCAGCTCCAAACACCTTCCCTGCCTTTACTCCTTCGCACTTCATCAAGCTCCATCATTGTCTCTCTCCCTCCCCCCTCCGACATCTTTTCTTGTTCTTTCTCCCTCCGTCTCCCTTCAAGGTCCTAAGAATGGCAAACTTTACATACCTCCTTAACTACTACTCTGCCCCGAGGCTGTGGGCATGTGTGTCATGAAGGATGAGGAGGGGAAGGGGAGGGCAAGAAGAGGTGAGCAGCAGCAGGAGCTTTGTCTGAATTATCTCTTCTTTTCATCTCAGGGCAAGGCAGTAACCGACAACTGTAAAATAAATTATGGGGAACACAGACGGACAGACGCACGGACGGGGGGAAAAAAAGAAAAGAGAGGAGACAGGAGGCTGACGACGACGACGAGCAATGAGAAAGAGGTGTGTCTGGGAAACGCTCGAATGAGAAAACATCCGATTTTTGGGCCAGTCACTGCCAGCCTTTTCAAGGATTAATACGCACACCCTTGCACACACACATGCACACAAACGGTGGCAAGTGTCTGCTTGCTTTTATGTGTTGAAAGCCGCGCAACCAAATTCCACATTCCAGTCATTTCTTTCCCCATTTCATCATGTGAGCTCTGAGCATAGAATTAGAGATGATAGAGAGGGAAAGTTTATCCCGTGGCGTTCTGCGGAGGGTCCAATTTTCATGTTTTAAAAAAGAGAAACCAGATCACCTGCTGCTCTAAAATGAACTCTGAACATGTAGATGACGGCAGTAACTTTGTCTAAAAGGAAAGGATTAACTGTAAAGGGGGAAATTCAAACCTCTCTGATTAAATGTTTATCCTCAACAAAACAAAAACAACTAAAACCTGCACAAAAGTCGAGTCAGGAGTCTAGTCTGTTGCTAATCTTGCGTCCTCTTGGGTGGTCCTCGCTCTCAGACGTACAGAACGAGGTTATTCTGACTAATACACATGTAAAACTGCTTCTCATGCAGGTGCACATGCTAGAAAATGTGGGCCTTTATGTTTCCAAAAGAGTCTTATTGCAAAGCTTTTGTTTTAAAATAAAAATCATGTCGGATTTTAACCAGGATAACTGCTTTTTACGCCACAGGGAGGTCTTGTTTGCAAAAGAGCTGCCATGCTGTAATGAACGTTGTGAACCTCCTCTAAATCAAACTAATCTGAGACTCACAGTTGAAATATTTGAGGTAAATGAGTGAATCAAATTATTATGTTAAGTAACCACGTCTCATATAAGGGAAACTATACAGTTGTTCTAATCTTATCAAGGTTAGTAGTGAATTCACGACGACTGGTAACTCAGAAACCGTTTCTGAATAATAACAATGCATTTGCACGTCACAGCGACGCCCACACGTACCAGGAAACGGATAAAGAAGAATTATATACGTGTGAGAACTCCTCCCTGAGCTCCAGGAGCCATGTAAACCTACAAACAAACACTGGAGAAACCCTACTGTTGCAATATTAATAACACAATTAGTCATTGTGCTCTGAAACAGTAACTTTTATTGCGTGTTGTTTTTTTTAATGCCCACATTTCCCTTACCCAGCCATTAGCCCAACATCCAGATCAATTATTCATCATGGAGTATTTTATACTGGATCTCCCTGCTTAACCAAGTGCTCTTAGCTTTTGAACTAAACACCATTTCCTAAGGGTTGTATGCAATAAAAACAAACTTTAGAAAATATTTCAACTGTTAATCAACCCGACTTTGTGACAAATGGCCTGAACTGTGCCGTCCTGAGTCCATAATATCACGGTCCAGCAAATGTCTATTTAAAGGGGACGAAGCGAACACCAACACAATATAATTAGTGGCTCAGTTTCTCCTTTTCCCAGCCGTCCTTGGGGCTCGACGTCGTCTGTTTATCCAGTGTCATTCCTCTGTCACGACATCTTGTGCCCTGGAGGAGATAGAGTTCCCTTTGCACCAGACAGCAGTGCCATTGTCCTCCGTAACTGTGGAAAACCTGTGTCTCGGCTCCGGTTTAGAGCAGTTGTTACAGCTATTGAGCTGACTAGACTAGACTGGCTTCACTGGGTTCCTCTGGCTTTGTCTTCATGCTCTCAAATATTGGTCTCGGTTCGGCCAGCGTGCTGTAAACGGTCATGGAAAGTGTTACCAAGAATAGCAAAAGTTAAGTGTTTGGTGATGAACAATGAGCGCGTTTACATGGACACGACCGTTTCATGAGTCTTATCCCAGCTGTGAGCATATTCAGGAGGAGTTTACACGAACTCTATACCTGTGTGACCGTCTGAGGGCAGGAGCAGTGATGGACTCTTTGGCGAGGTCGGAGAAAGCGGAGACGTGCTGTTCGGCAGCCCAGGATCATTTCTAATCCTTTAATGATAAATAAAGTTATAACATCTACGTTATACCTGTTCAGCCAGAGCCTCTGACATCAGACGAACGGCCTTGGATTTGGCTTCTGCTTTGAATAACACAGCTTGGGCCTCACCTAGAGACAGCGCTGCATGTAAAAAGTGACACCTACAGCAGATTTGTTATGGATTTACAGGCTTTTAACCTCCTTTTTTCAACATTCCTCTCGCTCAAATGTGCTGGCGTCTCTGGTTTGTTCAGAGTGGGAGAGTCAGGAGATCCCTGTGTGGCGTTGTAACACAGTCTGCAGGCCCTTGATTAAATGCTTTGTGGATTTAGGGTAATGACTTCCTGCAAGACCTTCAATTACATGCCTGATCACATGTTTCATGAATGTCACCGAGTCAACGGAAAAACACAGTTAAGCAGTTGTTCTTTACGTCAAAAGTGCAAATGCACCAACCGACTGCTTGGTTCATCTGCCCAGCCTTTGGGTCTGCCTGCGACCCTCGGCTACGTCGATGCCCGTGTCCCCTCAGACTCCAGCACTGTGGCTCTCTTCCTGCGCTCAGCCTCCACCTAAACAGGAAACGATGAAGAAAGAGTGTGTGTAGCGTAGTAACAGACCCTCATTGTCTCACCCTATATATTAATACATACAAATGTATATACATACTGAAAACTGACTCTTTCCTGCATCTGCATTGACTCTTGGAACTTGTTCATCTTTGATTTTATGACGCAGGCGGCGTATTCCCCGCTCGTCTGGCGCCTGGTTGACGGAGTGGACCATGTTGGATTTAAGAGACTCCCTTTCCTTGAGAGAGGCCTCACGTTTAAGGTTTCATTATTGTATTGCAGTGGAATACACACCGAGCAGTGCAGACGTTTCATACCCTGAATATTTTAGGGTCCTGCGTGATGAGTGGTTTGGCACCAGGTTCTGATCCACTGTGGTTTGTGCAGAAGGTCTGAGTCACGCATACAGTCTGGCAACTGCAGGAACAAATCAGTGTTCTGATGTGGCTCAACTTCATGCTGCCTGGAAATAGCTGCTGCACCTGCTGGAGCAGAGCTCAAGATGCTACCTACCATGCAGTTCTACAGAGCTCATGAAAGTGTCTAGATGTCCATTAAAGGTAGATAAGATTCCTTCTTATAGCCAGCAAAGTGGAGATCCAACTTACAGCAGCAAAGTGGAGAGCAAACATAGAAGAAGTACCAAAGAAATACAAAATATAAGAATAACAGGAACAATATATACAATATTTTTTTAATATTTTAAATTTACACCAAGGCACAGAGGTAAATATTAGTATTTCACACTGAAGTGAACCCAGTCTGTGACCATTATAGCTCAGTTATTGTCATTATTTATTATTATTGTTTTGGTGTGTGTGGTCTTCTGGAAGCAGTGCTGATTGTACAGTTTGACAGCTGCCACCTTTTTAGTTCAGAATCCCTTTTATTTGCCAAATGCATCAATGGACACACAGGAATTGGACTTGGCATCGAGCGCTTAACACACAATTAGACAAATGAGTACATTAAAATGCACTTAGCACTAAAAGACATGATTCAAAACAAGACATGATGTTAAAAAGAAGTTGGTTAGTGTCTTGTGCACGTTTTATTTTGCCCATGAGGGTGCAGTACCTTTTTTATTATGTTTGTTTGACACTCAGCAGCGGCCCAGCTGCCTAAACTGAGAGGTGATGAGTTTGAGTTGGAGGTGGTGGGTTCACACAGTTCTCAGACATCACACAGACATCAACTACATGGTCATTTTTGTGTTTGTTTACATTTTCTGTGTATGCGTGGGTTTCGACCGAGTTCTCCAGTTTCCTCCCACAGTCCAAAGACGTGCAGGTGATGACTCTCTGTTCGTCTCTATGTGTCCTGTGATAGACTGGCGTCCTGTTCAGGGTGGACCCCGCCTCACGCCCGATGTCAGCTGGGATCGACTCCACCCCCCCCCCCACCCCCCCGACCCCGATAGGGACAAGCGGTTGAAGATGAATGAATGAATTAATAAATACACAAAGGTATCATGTTATTAAGTACGTTTAGTTCATGAGTTTTTTATTTGACTGTTTTTTGCATGGCAGTGATTTAAAGGTCAAACAAAATCGCAGCGTCGTAGGGAGTGAAAATTACAGGCTTTCATTTTTTTTTACCCCTGGCAGCATCATCTGTGCTACATTATCATTAGCTGCATTTCATACATTGAATTTTGCATCTGAATTTGGTATATTGCATTTTTTAACGTTCGTTTTTTTATTCTGAATTTGTGAACACTGAAAAAAAAAAGGTAAAAATGAGTTCAATCATCATTCATACGTCATTTCAATGCATAAATATTCAAAGTTAAAAGGCAATGGCTTTTTAATCTCAAACTCCAAAGACACAGATTTACTTCCATATGTCCAGGACATGCTATAAGATTGTTTTTTATTATTACACAGCCTTTAAACAACCATATATGCTGCATCAAATAACCCCGACACATTCATTTACTGCCAAAGCTCAGCTGTCTTAAAATACAGTTCTGTAGATCTAGTATATTTATATTTATATTTATATTTATATTATATATATATATCATATTTTATCATCTCAAATGCTGTTTAATAACCATTTTCTCATCTGTTATGATTCGCAGACTGGCTTCATGCACTGGGGACGCCCTACAGGTAAGTCTGTGGATGAATAGTGAGATAAGATAAATGAATTGTGCCGTGGTGTTAATAAGTACGTTGAGTTCTGAGGTTTCTTTTTTTGCATTGGCAGTGATTTAAGTGTCAGACAGAATTGCAGCATCACAGTGAAAACGTTCCTTTTCCCTTTGGCAGCATCATTAATGTTACATATAAGCAAACCCAGTTAAAAGCAACACACAGATCTTTTCTGCACAGTTTGAAAGAGAAACATGCAGTGAAACGTTTATTACATCATGATTATAGTGCGTTTTTTATCAATGCAATAACTCATACTGACTAAATCTTTAAATGGACATTAATATAAAACACAAGTTGGAATGAGTCGTGAGTCTACTTAGTTAACATTGAATACATTTATTCTTATTTGCAGTATTAACAAAGCATTGATACAGTATGAATATGATTTAATACATTAGCAAATCGTTCAGATGCGATGAACTTGAGATCTAACCGAAGCGTTTCAGTCCTAAATTATGAAAATATGCTTCAGTTCAGTTCAGTTCAGTTTGTTTTCAGACATTTCAGACAAAGACATTTCATGACAAACACAACAAATAAATGTATAAGGTCTGAAAGAAGGGAATAGGCACAAGCTAAAGCAGGGGTGTCAAAGTGATCCAGTAAAGAGCCGCTGTGGCTGCAGGTTTTCACTCCAACCAAGCAAAAACACACCTGACTCGACTCATTCAATCACCTGAACTGTCTTCACACAGTTGATTTGTTGGACCAGGTGTGTTCTTGATTGGTTGGAATCAAAACCTGCAGCCACAGCGGCTCTTTACTGGATCAGTTTGAAGCCCCTGAGCTAAAGCTTATAACGCCTACCCTTTAAAATACATAAACTTAGGCAGCAGCTACACACAGGTCAAAAGAAAATATGCTTCTTTAAATGAAGGAACTTCTTGTCACTTTAATATTTGTCATTCATCTTATATGTGTTTATGTTTACAGCAGCACGTGTGACCAATGAGAAAGTCTGCAGCTGAAGACTACTGATTACATGCTGATCATACAGTGAGTCTCACCACACACACGCACACACACACACACATACATGCACGGGTGATACACTCAGCATGTTCGGATAAAACCGAGACATGTCTGAGCACGGATCATTTAGCCTACAGGATCTTGTCCTCCTGCGAGTGAGGCTGCAGTATTCTGAGGGTGAAGATGAGTTTGACAGCTTTTCTAAACCACGGGTAGAACAGAGCATAAATCAGAGGGTTCACGCAGGAGTTAATCAGCATGATCCAGGACAACATGGAAAAGTATGTCAGGCTAGTGGAGGTGTCCACGCCTGTGAAAGCAGGATAGTAAAACGGGCAGAAGCACATTAGAAACACAGCTATCACGATGCCGAGAGTCCTGGCTGCCTTCCTCTCTGAGTTTCTCGCGGTTGGAGCTGCAGCCTGCAACCGGATGACACGCACCTGAGACATGGCAACCACAAACACCCTCATATAAAGAACAACCATGACAGTGCAGGGCCCGACAAAGGTGACGAAGAGGTCTAATGTGCCTGAGATGTGGCTGATGACCACCACACACTCGCCGTGGCAGGAGTTGAACCGGTCGGGCCGCCTCAAGTGTCCCATTAGAATGCAGCCGTTGTAGAGGAGAGAACAGGCCCAGCACAAACACACGGATATTTTCACTCTGCTCAGGGTGATCTTAGAGGCGTAGAGCAGTGGGTCACAGATGGCCAGATAACGGTCTATGCATATGAGCACCATGCTGCCCAAAGAGGCAGAGAGCAGACAGTAGGAAACATAAGGAGTCAGAGCACACATCAGCCCTCCCAGCAGCCAGCACGTCTCTATGTAACGCAGGCCTTCGATGGGCATCCCCAGCAGCCCCACCACCAGGTCGGACACAGCCAGAGACAGGAGCAGGGCGTTGGTGGGGGTGTGGAGCTGACGGAAATGCGAGATGGAGATGATGACGAGCAGGTTGAGAGCGACGGTGAGCAGAGAGACGAAGGCCAGCAGGGCGAAGAGCAGAGCGGTCTCAGGGCGGGGGCGAGGCAGACGCCTGCAGGAGGAGTTGAGGTTGGGGAAGCAGAGCGAGGGGCCCTCTGTGCCGTTCATCAGGGAGGAGGGGGAGAGACGCAGAGACACAGCTCCACATCAGACAGTTATTTTATCCTCCTCAAACCCTCCCTCACTGCTTTTACAAACACTTGACGGCTGATGCAATATCTCTCCTTCTTCATCACCTTCATCACTCCTCCCTGCACTCTGATCAGGATTCATCACTTAGTGTTATGCCTCCATTGAAGATGTGTGTGAAGCATTCACTTTTTGTCATAAAATACAATAAATACCACTTTCCACTTCAACATTATGTACGTTAGTCTGGCCAGTTTGGATGTTGACGCCATGTTGATTTGTGTTGAGCTGTAGGTGGATATTCAGTCTGGGTTTGTGTATAGATTTGAGTAAAGAGCCAGTTGAGGCGGTTCAGGATCATCTAGTAAGGATGAACCCTGGGCGCCTCCCTAGGGAGGTGTTCCAGGCACGTCCAGCTGGGAGGAGGCCTCGGGGAAGACCCAGGACCAGGTGGAGAGATTAGATCTCCACACTGGCCTGGGAACGCCTCGGGATCCCCCAGTTAGAGCTGATTAATGTGGCCCGGGAAAGGGAAGTTTGGGGTCCCCTGCTAAAGCTGCTGCCCCCGCGACCTGACCCCGGATAAGAGGCCGGAGATGAGATAAGACACAAAAAACTTTATTTTGTGAAACAAAGACAGTGAGAAAAATGAAAGAAAACAGTAACCATTGTGTCAGAAGAGAAGATTTGATGGTCTGTAGATGTCCACTGCCATCAGTGTAAATGTCTGTGTGAATGTGACAAACACTGTGAAAGTGCCTTGAGTAGTCAGAAGATCAGAAAGGCGCTTTATAAGTACAAGTCCATTTACTATTTTCCAGAAGGCTCAAAAGATCATTTAAAAGCAGCTCAAAGCATTATATTTATTTTAAATGGAAGTACGCCACACACATGAGGTCTTTAGTCAGTTAAAAATCTACCAAGCTGCTGTAGAGAAACAAATATTACTGATAAAAAACCTTTATTTATAACTCACCCTTCATGGTGTCCTTCTAGTTTCCTCATAATAAAAACAAGTTAATGATAGAAAGGTAATTTTAATATATAAAAATCGATGAAACATGTCTGAGAAATGTAAACAAAACAACAATAAAGTAACAATCATGATAAAAAGGGGAATTATTAAAAGCAAAATCCTAAAAATATGTTTTAGCTGTTTCTTAAAACAACTGACAGAAGTGTCCTGCCTTATTTGCAGATTTTCTCATCAGTCTGAGTTAAGAAAGGTGCGTTGTTTTTATCATTTTAAGCACAAGTTTGAGCTCAGTTTTCACGTTTGACCTCACAGATTACTTCAACTCATTCATTCATTCATTCATCTTCAGCCTCTTGTCCCTGTCGGGGTCGTGGCGGGGCTGGAGCCGATCCCTGCTGACATGGGGTGTGAGGCGGGGTCCACCCTGGACAGGATGCCACTCACAATCAAATATTGTTTATGTAGAAGACGAAGTTGAAGAATCCATCAATGCACAACAGAGAACTCTGGTCTCTCTCCTGTATTTATTCATTTACTCTCATCATTTATCTTCCAGTGAAATTAAATATTAATAATAGTATTGTTCAGATACAAACACATGTAAGTGCGACACGGTAACCTGACTTGGGTTTTGAGGAGTTGTGTAGATATTTGACACATTGCAAAGCAAAAACATCATCAATCCAGACACACACACACACACACACACACACACACACACACACACACACACACACACACACACACACACACACACACACACACACACACACACACACACACACACACACACACACACACACACACACACACTCTTCTCTTTCTTCCTCACTGTCTACACTGTCAGTGAACGCTCACACCATCAATCCATCAATGCACAACAGAGAACTCTGGTCTCTCTCTTGTTTTGTTGTATATATAATTATTGTTTATTGTTTATAGCACACTGTGCACTGTATATATACTCTATGTATATATTGGACTCTATGTATGTTACGTACAAAGTGCTTTATTTGCTGACCCACTACTGCTGTAACAAAGTAATTTCCCAGTCTGGGATCATTAAAGTAATTATATTCTATTCTATTGAGTGAGAATGTGAACATAATGAATTGGTATGGTTTGGTTATATGTTGTAGGTCTGCAGCTCTTTGTGCGGTGCAGAAGAAGCAAGCACCCCCCCCGGAGTACACTGTTGTTGAGTCCTTAAGCGCCCCTGTGTGGCTTCAGCCAGAACACGCACGCCGTGGGACAGAGTGTCCTCGTCCAGCAAATCTTCACAATATTAACTGTGAAGATTTGCTGGATGAGGACACTTTGGCATACGGCGTGCATGTTCTGCACACGGCTTTTTTTATTTACACATTCATATCTAAAGAAGTGCTCTGTAGAAACACATTAGCTGGGCCTGAGGGAGTGTTTGTGTGTGTGTGTGTTTCATTCTCTTCTTATTTTTACATTTCAAGATGCTGTTTTTTTTTTTTTCTGTGAACCTTCACGCTCAGATGTTTTCTAACCATTTTCTAATCATTCTGATTTACAGGCCAGACTCAGACAGGTGCCCGGGTGAAGCTGTCAGATTGGTAAGTCTTTGCACATTAAAGTACATTTGAATATTGTTTTTGTTTTTGGTGGGACAGAACTTGCAGTGCGTTACACGCTGGTTTTAGAGACAGCCAGTCATTTTCATGTAACGAAATGTGCATTTAACAGCAATTCAATGAAATACAGGAAGTGAGAAGTGCGTGAAAACTTTATTGCAGTGCAGGGGTAGTGATCAGAAGAGACTCAACTCCATAGTGAACCCTGTTATGGGCAATGCTCTCTCCTCAGTAATGAGGTGTGTTTAGTGTCACTTCAGAGGGTTTCTGTGGTTCTGCAGCAGAGGAGTCCGGTTTCCAACGTTTCTAAAGCCCTGAAAAATGACCATGAAGGATCGTCTCAGCCCTTTCTACAGCATGTTGTCCTCCTGCGAGTGAGGCTGCAGTATTCTGAGGGTGAAGATGAGTTTGACAGCTTTTCTAAACCACGGGTAGAACAGAGCATAAATCAGAGGGTTCACGCAGGAGTTCAGCAGCATGATCCAGGACAACATGGCGTAATATGACAAGCTAGTGGAGGTGTCCACACCTGTGAAAGCAGGATAGTAAAACGGGCAGAAGCACATTAGAAACACAGCTATCACGATGCCGAGAGTCCTGGCTGCCTTCCTCTCGGATTTTCTCGTGGAAGCAGAAGTCTGCAATTGAATGACACGCACCTGAGACATGGCAACCACAAACACCCTCATATAGAGAACAACTATGACAGTACAGGGCCCGACAAATGAGAAAAAGAGGTCTAATGTGCCTGAGATGTGGCTGATGACCACCACACACTCGCCGTGGCAGGAGTTGAACCGGTCGGGCCGCCTCAAGTGTCCCATTAGAATACAGCCGTTGTAGAGGAGAGAACAGGCCCAGCACAAACACACGGATATTTTCACTCTGCTCAGGGTGATCTTAGAGGCGTAGAGCAGTGGGTCACAGATGGCCAGATAACGGTCTATGCATATGAGCACCATGCTGCCCAAAGAGGCAGAGAGCAGACAGTAGGAAACATAAGGAGTCAGAGCACACATCAGCCCTCCCAGCAGCCAGCACGTCTCTATGTAACGCAGGCCTTCGATGGGCATCCCCAGCAGCCCCACCACCAGGTCGGACACAGCCAGAGACAGCAGCAGGGCGTTGGTGGGGGTGTGGAGCTGACGGAAATGCGAGATGGAGATGATGACGAGCAGGTTGAGAGTGACGGTGAGCAGAGAGACGAAGGCCAGCAGGGCGAAGAGCAGAGCGGTCTCAGGGCGGGGGCGAGGCAGACGCCTGCAGGAGGAGTTGAGGTTGGGGAAGCAGAGCGAGGGGCCCTCTGTGCCGTTCATCAGGGAGGAGGTGGGGGCAAGAGAAATGGTCAAACTCTCCAGCAGACAGTTCATTTATCCTCCTCGAACATCGCCCTCCCTTTTTCCCTTTAACCCCGAAGAGATGATGTAACTTCTCTTCCTCATCGTAATCTTCATCACCCCCTCCCTCCATTAGCTCTTCACATGTATCTTTAGTTTTTAATCATGCAGCACATTGGGTCCACCTACCATTTTCAAATAACACATACTAGGATTTAATATGCTTTAATCCTGTTTGACAAGGTGCATTTTGTGATAAAAGCATCAACTCATATCTGAATACATTTAATTAATCTGGATATTTACAGACCTACAGCTGCTGTTTCCTGTTTTCAGCACAAATATAATACAATTTAGAAACATGTTAAAGTGACAAAAGCTTTATTACAGTCTATAGAAAAGAACAATAACCTATTATGACGTTTTATTAGGTCTCCATAGTCCCATTCACAGGCTACAGCCTCCTCTTCGTGGGTATTCTTCTGTCATGCTTCTATCGCAAAATAAACAGTTGTTGTGATTTATTGAGCTAATCCGCCCCACAGGGGACGCACGTTTTTGGGGGGGCGCTACCCACACGTTTATCCCCATCGCTCATTCCATGAATGCACAGTCCTTACAAGCTGAACCTTGCTGTAAAGGTGACGAATCAGGCTTTCCAACGTTATACAATACATCTCATCTCATCTCATCTTCAGCCTCTTATCCGGGGTCGGGTCGCGGGGGCAGCAGCTTTAGCAGGGGACCCCAAACGTCCCTTTCCCGGGCCTCATTAACCAGCTCTAACTGGGGGATCCTGAGGCGTTCCCAGGCCAGTGTGGAGATCTAATCTCTCCACCTGGTCCTGGGTCTTCCCCGAGGCCTCCTCCCAGCTGGACGTGCCTGGAACACCTCCCTAGGGAGGCGCCCAGGGTTCATCCTTACCAGATGATCCTGAACCACCTCAACTGGCTCCTTTCAACGCAAAGGAGCAGCGGCTCTACTCCGAGTTCCTCACGGATGCTGAACTTCTCCCCCTAATACAATACATACAGTTGGTATTCTTAAAAAGGGCATAACATATATTTTGCATAACAAATAGCTGCCACAGCCACAAGGGGGCGCTTTTGAGGTGGCCCAATGTCCAGATTTGTTTGAAACACATTCACCAAATTTCACGCTTCTATCCCAAAGTGAATGATTGGTGTAAAATCTTAAAGAACTATAGTTTTAGTAACAATAGCAGCTGAAGTATGCACAAGTATTAAATAGTGGTGCCGTTTGATTCAAGATTCACATTATGTGTGTTAACCAGCAGTAAATATTTTGGTTTAACCCATAAACCCTTTGTAAAGTGTGCCTTGCATTATGTTTAGGAGGCGGCAGCGCTGACTGTGCCGGCCGTGTGGCGTCATCGTTCACCTGCAGCCCGAGCTCCGCCTCTCTTTGACCTTCAGACACCATCTATGATCACCACCACGGGATCAGAGGGTCAGGTCCATCATGTTTAATATCACATATCTACTCAGTGTAACAGTAGATTTTGATGGAATATAATGGGCTCTGTTAGGCAGTAGTACATTTCATACACTTAGTAGTTGTTTGTGCTTTGGTGCTCAGGTCTCTGCTGATCGTGGTGGTGCCTGCTGCCGTGGTCCTGCATGACGCTTCCTGCTACTATTATAACTATTAGTCATATATATTATCACCATCATTGGTGTGTCTCGCTGTGTCGTAGCTGCTATTGCCCCTACTCATCATTGATCGTGTTTGCCACCATAATTATTGTAATTTTCATATTCTATCACCTCAGCTGTGCTTGTTTCTACTGTTCTGCTGTATTAACTGCACATTACTATAGATATTGTTATAGTTACTGTTACTTTTGTGGTTGCGTGCATCTCTGGAAGTGTCTCTCTGTCTTTGTGTCTCTCTCTGTCCGTCTTTTCTCTCTCTCTCTCTCTCCTTCTCTTCCTCTCTCCGGTGCAGACAGATGTGCGTCCTCCACAGAGCTGGGTCTGTCTGACGTTCATGTCTGTTATAGTGAAGGTTTTCAACGCCACCGTACTCTACGGGGGAATTGTTGGGTCTCTGTAAATCATAAATAAGTCAAATAAGTCAGAGTGTGGTCTTTACCTTCTCTGTAAAGTGTCCTGAGATAACTTTTGTTATGGTTCGGCACTGGTGGAGCACTGTCGCCTCACAACAAGAGGATTTGAATCCCGGCTGGGGCCTTTCTGTGTGGAGTTTGCATGTTCTCCCCGTGTCTGCGTGGGTTTTCTCCGGGTTCTCCGGTTTCCTCCCACAGTCCAAAGACATGCTCGTGTTAGATTCATTGGTGACTCTTAATTGCCTGTAGGTGTGAATGGTTGTCTGTCTCTGTTTGTCTCTATGTGTCCTGTGATAGACTGGCGTCCTGTCCAGGGTGAACCCCTCCTCATGCCCGATGTCAGCTGGGATCGGCTCCAGCCCCCCGCGACCCCGACAGGGACAAGAGGCTGAAGATGAATGAATGAATGAAATCGAATTAAGTATACTAAATATTATAAACATTTAGTTTCATTCTTTAAGTGACACATCCCATGCTATCTAGCGTATGTAACAAAAAATGTATAAAACTGAATTTTACATCAGTTAGATTTGAGTGTAAAGCCAAGAGAAAGTCCATACAGTGAAATGTTCCCTGTAGCATGAACACACACTTCAAATGGCATCACTACCATAGATATGAGGCACCCCTAGTCCTCAGAATCAACATTATGTTACTGTAATAATGCTTATTTCTTGCCTCAAACGTGTTCAGAAACACATTTTACTCCGCTGTTACGCTGTCGCTTCAGAAGATTTGTGACCTAGCCGTCGTTTCTTTCCCGCTTCCAAACTTTTTTGAGACTTTAACTGAGCTTTACTGCACCAAGAGTTGCCGTTTGACTTGTTTACGTGTTTTCACCCTCACGGTTTATTGTTTTAACACCTCAGATTGGCTCGGTGCCTCAGTGGTTTGGAGGTGACACTTTATAGAGTCATCAGAGGTGAGCTCGCTCTGCTAATGAGGCTCGCTGTCTCTCGGACATTAATCAGCGCTTGTTTTGCTGTCGGGTGAGAAGAAATAATTTGATCTCGGAGGTATAACCTTGTGTCTTTGTGCGCGGTAGATGTTACATCATGTTCAGTAACTCACAATAGGGGTGACATATTACATCATGGAAATTAAAAGACATCTTGGCACACTTGATCTAAAATACTGTCACGTACAATTATGATTGTGGCCCCTGTATTTTTTAGATTAGACATCAATTTAAGTTACTTCAACTCGTTTTAATAAACAGACAAATACAAATCAGTACAGGCACCAAATCCACATGACAATGAGAATCTGGCGGGGTGAAAAAGACTTAGCTCGTTCTATCCGTGACCTTGTGACCCTGTCTGTCTGGATGGGGGGTCTCCTCCTCCAAAAGGCTGAGCACCGGTGGGCTCGGGGTCATTCCTGCTAGACTCTGACTTTGTGAGGAAGCAGGAGTGAACGTATTTTTGTCTGCAGAGGAAAATGCTTTGTCAAAATAAACCGTGGAGAAAAAGCTGATCCTGTTTGTTGATCTTTACTGAAGAAATCCATTTCCACAACAAGACCAAAGGTGTGGATGAGAAATTGACATAGAAATGAAACTGCTGAGTTCTGTGATATTCATGTTGCTAACATTACGGAAGGACATGATACGGCCTCGGCATTTGCAGGAAGGTTGACATCAAAAGTTATGAATTTGGTGATCTGATAGTGGAAGTTCTGTACCGGGAATATTACCACCAGAGCAGCAGGTCACGTCTAACATATGGACCTTGTTGGGTTGGTAATGTAATGTACTGAGTGAGGTGGAAACTGCCCAGGGTGGAAATAAAGTCCTCCCGGTGAATATTATAATCCCCCCTTAAATGTATAATTGGAGTGATGGCACAAAGATCTGCTACAATAGATGAGAGATCTGTTATGAAGGTGGTCGAGGCCTGAGGTGGACGATGGACAGACACAGTAATGTTTGGCTGCAACTGCAGAGCCTGTGCTTCAGATGGGGGTGAATCTTTCCAGCTGCAGCCCCGGAGCAGAAGACCCGGCGTGACGGAAAATATCAGAAATTACGTTTTTTCAAGGATGCGCTAGAATTCGAGGATACTCGCTGTCACACCGTGCCAAATAATGGAGGTTTTGTTGTGACCTGTGAGATGTGTTTTTTTTGTAAATCTTTATTGAATTATTTTGATACAAAACAATTACAACATACAAATAGAGTCATTCAATTCAATTAAATTTTATTTATAGTGCCAAACCATAACAGAAGTTATCTCAGGACACTACAGAGTAGGTAAAGACCACACTATGACTTATTTATGATTTACATAGACCCAACAATTCCCCAGTAGAGTACGGTGGCAACGAAAACCTTCCCTTTAACAGACAGGAACGTCAGACAGACCCAGCTCTGTGGAGGACGGACATCTGTCTGCACCGGAGAGAGGAAGAGAAGACAGACAGATGGACACAAAGACAGACAGACCCAGCTCTGTGGAGGACGGACATCTGTCTGCACCGGAGAGAGGAAGAGAAGACAGACAGATGGACACAAAGACAGACAGACCCAGCTCTGTGGAGGACGGACATCTGTCTGCACCGGAGAGAGGAAGAGAAGACAGACAGATGGACACAAAGACAGACAGACCCAGCTCTGTGGAGGACGGACATCTGTCTGCACCGGAGAGAGGAAGAGAAGGAGAGAGAGAGAGAAAAGACGGACAGATGGACAGAGAGAGACAAAGACAGACAGACTTCCAGAGATGCAAGCAACCACAAAGTAACAGTGACTACAGTGATAGCTAAAGCAATGTGAATAAGACTTACACGTTATGTCAGTTAATACAGCAGAACAGCAGGAAACAGGCACAGCTAAGGTGGAAGAACATGACAAAGATAATAATTATGGTGCAAACATGGAGTTGAATTAGTAACATGCACTGATGAGACATGAATGATACAGACAGAGAGGAGAGAAGCTCAGAGTATCAGCAGCAGGATTATCCCCCGGCAGACTCGGACAACAGCAGCATCATTAAACATGACAAAATCAGCTCATTAATACATATACATATAACATTCAGAGCCCTGACGTGAGACAAACCTCTGTCATGATGGAAGTGACGTAGCATTTATGCATTCTCCCTACCTATTCATTTCACTCATAAAATAGTGCTTTAAAAGGTTTAAAAGATTTGTTGAGATGTACAAACATCTCCAAACACGTGTGATGTTTTGAATATGCAGAAAGTTTTGAACAACACAGGGAAAATAATAAATAATAATAACAAATCATTAACATACACATTTGCACCATGAATGGATGCAGAGAAGGCACAAATTGCTGCATAGAAATTCACCAGAACGCAGGAAATGAAGTGTTTGATGCTCCGGATTTTCTCAGGGAAGCCCCCAGACCCCCGCTTAGAAATGGTTTGACCCAATGTTGGAACGAGACCTATGTGTCAGTGCAAAAGGGAAGAGAGAAGGATGGAGAAGGAGAGCGCAAGAGCAGGAGGAAAAGTGAGTATGATAGTCAGAAATTGCGTTAAAATACAGATTGGAGGGTTAAAAATAGGACTTTTTTTGGCGTGGGTGCTCAGAAACACATATTTATACGTAAATAGCCCTAAAAAAGTATGTTACATTACATAAAAATGCTCCTTTTTCACACATTTAGGACACCGCGGTATGAATCCATGAGTGAGTCTTTATTGAATCACAGTGAAATCACTCACACTTTTTTGTTCTGTCGTTTATTCTAATGTGCAAATGAAAATGTTTTTGATCAAATGTGCAAAGATTTCATAGAAAAGAGTTTTAAAAAAGAGAAAATAACGATCATAAGTTTAATTACAGGATGATTTCATACAGGATATTAACTCATATCCATCAGGTCGTGTTGAAGTCGACCGTAACGAGCAGCTTCACGTGTGCAGTTTATCGTCACACGCTGAAATAAAGAATATGATCACGACGGCGTTCTTTGTTCCATTAAAGGTAAACAACATGAATTAATACAGAGCCGTGGACGCAGTGATATTCAGAGGAAAAACACAAAAATGAGATTATAAAGTCATTTTAAATGAGATCCAGCCGTAAATGAAGCGACGGTTCCTTGAGGATTGAGAATACTTGAGGTTTAAGTGCTGATTTAGGATTAAAAACTCACAAATTTACAAGAATTTAAAAAGAAAACACGTTAATCTCACCTGTAAACTTTACCACTTTGATCTCAGAGAATATTTCAGGTGTTTGTTGCTTAAAGTAATTCATAAAATTATGAAATTATCATCATCATCTCAGAATATCCAAGTTTTTGATCGTAGATTTCCGATTTTAATCTCAAAGAATATCCAAGTTTTTTTGCTGTAAATGTAGTTTTAAAGCGTTTTGCTCCCTGAATACACCATCTTATATATATTACATACTATACATACATATATATTCTATATCCTCAGTCTGTATTCAAGGACCAGTGTTGTAAACGTTGGAAAGTTTAAACCTCGTGGTCACAGAAACAGAACCGGGAAACATAATAACAGACTTTAAATCATTCTCATTATTATAAAACTATAGTTTCAGTTTAATACACAGTTTTAAATCAGAGTAAGCTCAGCTGTGTATGGAGGACCAGAGCTGCCAACATCTGCATCAAATGAATGACTCTATGAATAAAATAATATTAAATGTCCTAAAAAATTCATTCATTCATTCATCTTCAGCCGCTTATCCCGGGGTTGGGGTCGCGGGGGTGATGGAGCCGATCCCAGCTGACATAAATGGGACATAAATTGATATTTTTTATATCTATGTAGGGTCCTGAGATAACTTTAATATTATAAAACAAATCATAAAATTAAATTTAGTTAATTTCCCCTTTTATTTATTTTTTATTGGTTTGTAAATGTATTGATTTCATTTGCATTTATTTTCTTATTTATTTTAAAATGTATTTATTCATGTCTGTATCTTCCCTACGTCATTTCACCTTATTTTTATGTTAAAAGAAATAAAGTAATAATGTATAAAGAAAATAATACATTAACACATAAATAAAGTATTGATTCATTAAATAAAAAGTAAATAAACGGGAAAATTAGAAAGTAAATAAATAGGGCAATTAATACAAAGGTAAATAAAGAAGCAAATAAGATACATTTACTATTTAACATTATGTAAATTAATTTACTGAGTCATTTACTAGTCTCAGTTAAGTTTAACACAGTTTAACCCTAACCCTTAAAACCTTTGTAATATATGTTTATAATATTAATTATAATGCCAACTTGACGGCCATACTGGCAAAAGTACAAATTCAAATTCAATTCAAATTCAAAAAACTTTATTTGTCCCCGGGGGGCAATTCAGGGAAATACGAAGTAGGAAGGATAAAGTGGTTTTCTACCTATTTATTTCCCCTAATTTTCTCATTTCTATTATTATTATTTTCTTTCAACAAGATAAAATAAATCATTTTAAAATCTATTTAGTTTAGCATTTATTTTTTTATTAATTCAAATGTATTCCATATTCATTTATGTATTTTCCCCATTTAGGGGGGATTTATAAACAAAATAATAAAGTAAACAAGTTGTGAAAAAAAATAGAGGTGGGAAATATAAATAATTAAATAAGGGAAAATAAAGTGGGAAAGTAATCTGATCAATTAATCAATGCCGACATTTATTTCTAATATTTTTGGCGCATTTAATGCCAATTTAATTTATTTATTTTTCTGATTTTGGCAGCTTCGGTCCTCCGTACACCTCCACCATACTGATTTCATGAGATGAATAGAAAAGTTTTACTAAAAATACTTAATTATCAAAGTTAATTTGTTTATTACACTAAATGTATTTGTTCGGCATAAAAACGCTGAAACTTTGGTGAAATCGACACAAAAGTATCAACTTTGACCGAAAGAACCAGAGAAACCATGTGTCTGTAAACATTCGGCGTATGTCTTCACCCAAAGAAGTGCGTCTTGGGTCTGGGCGAGGACGACGCCACGTCCAACTCGTCTGCGTCACGGAACGACGTGCTGTGGAGGATCTGCGACGTCCTCGCGCGCAGCCTCTGCAGTTTGGGCTTCATCCTGCTGAGCGAGGACTTCCTGCGGAGGGGTTTCTCTCTGGGCGGGGCCTCGCTGTCCACGCCGTCGCAGTCGTTGACACTGAGCAGTTTGAGGGGCTTCAAGTTCGTCTGGAGAACCTTGGAGAACCTCCAGCGGCCTCCATTGGTGGATGCCGCCGCATTGGTCGCGTCGGAGCGCTCGTACGCTCCGATGATGTCTTGTATATCCACACTCACGTTGTCGGTGAGGTACTGGCACGCCTTCCTGCCGCTGTAGTCCCGGACCTCCACGTCTGCGCCATATGCCCCCACCAGCAGCTTCACCACCTCCATGTGGTTCTGCATGGCAGCGACGTGCAGCGGCGTGTAGCCGGTGTTGGAGCGGACGTCGACGCTGACGGGAACGTTGTGCTGCTTGGCGAAGTTGATGATCAGAGCGATGAGCTCAGGTTTGCCCTGCTTGGCGGCCCAGTGCAGGCAGGTGAACCCTGTGACAAAGTCCTTCCTCAGGACAAGGCCGGGCTCTGTGGCGAGGAGCCCTGCCAAGCTGCTCCACTCGCCATCTGACGCGCACATCATCCACTCGTGTTCCAGCGGGTCCAGAGCGACCGAGGTCCTGTCGTCGTCTGGGTTGGAGGACGCCAGGGAGTCGGTGTCGCTCCTGGAGGGCAGGTACACGGAGCTGCGGAGCGCCACGCTGCGTCGCATCTGCGGGGAGCTGCTCATCATGACCTCGAGGAAGTGTTCGCGGCTGCCTCTGGGGCTGCTGGGTTCCTCGCTGCCCCACAAACTGTGTGCGTCCAGCTGGCCCTCGTCCTGTGTTGTAGTGTTAAGCTCTGCCTCCTTCAGACCTTCAACCAGTCTCTCTGTAGGACCAGGACCAGTCTGTAGACCAGGACCCGTTTCTAGACCAGGACCCGTCTGTAGAACAGGACCTGTCTGAACAGGCCTTGTCTGAACAGGCCTCGTCTGAACAGGCGCGGGCAGGTTGAACACAGATTCCTCTGCAGGGAGAGGCGATGCTTGAATCACTGTAATCTCTGGAATGTCTGGTACATTTCCGACCCTGGACCCCCTCTTGGACCCCCTGTTTGACCCCCAGCTGGACTCCCTCCTGGACCCCCTGGTGGACTCCCTCCGGACGCTTCCTCTGTTCCCCATCTCACCTGAGCGGCTCTCCTGTAAAATGGCAGCAGGAGAGCAAACATGCGGAACTTGGCTGTAACCTGATCCAGGTGTGTGTTGTCGGGCCGGCTCCTCCGCCGCGTCATCAGCGCGACACCCTGCGGCGGGAGAGTCTCCCCGGGGACCAACCGTCTCCTGTCCCGGTTCAGTGTCTTGTCCCGGTTCTGGACCGCGGAACTTCTTCTTCAGGTGGACATATTTAACTCCACTCTCGGTCTTCACGAAAGCAACGTTGTCCACGTGGTTCTTGAACGCCTTGCGGACCTCCGTCCTCTGCCCCGGGTCCTCCGGGAACACGAGCCTAAAGTGCTCCACTAAATCCGCGCTCCGCACTTTGCCCCCTCGGTCCTTGAGAAAGTCCAGAACCGCCTCCTGACTGCACTCGGCCGCCATTGTTTTTAACTATAAATGCAGTTTAATCCGCGGGGAAAGTGACCGTTAAAGAAGGTAAACAACACGGACCGACATTGTAAACTACTGTAAACAGTTCGAATCCGCGGTAAAACGGACCGTTAAAGAAGGTAAACAACACGGACCGACATTGTAAACTAAACTACCGTAAACAGTTTTTATCCGCGGGGAAACTGACCGTTAAAGACGGTAAACAACACCGTCACACACCGACATATCCACGACGAAAGTAGACCCGTTAAAGACCGTTAAAGTGACGCAGAGCGAGCTGTTCCCCTGCGGTGTGTTTCTAACCGACAGGCGTTCTCTGTCTCCTAGCAACGGACGGCCTGGCACGGACTTTGGACTGAACCATTTAATCCAAAGGGGCGGTCTGTGGTTAGAAATGTGGGGGACGGGAGCTACCAACATTAAAAAATAATACTTATTTTTTTAAAAACGGACCACTTCTGAAGGCACAGAACAAAAACAAACAAAGTTAGAATGTATTTTGTATTTTTTTTTAATAAAACACAAATTATATTTTTCAATATGGAGGATGGTAGCTGCCAAAATTAAAAATAATAACTGACTCCATAAATATTTTTTCCTTCTCCATAGTTAAAAAAAAAGCACAAAACAACCAAAAAAAAGTTGGTATGTACATAATACATTTTTTTTAAATCTTTACAAGTGAGCAGAAATTGCGTTTTTAAATATGGTAATTAATGTTTATTGTTACAAGAAATATAAATATCCCCATATTCAACATGGTACCACATATTTAACCTGCTCCCTACAGTTTGATCTTTTATTATCATCAAAACAAAGTGAGATTATAAATGTGAATATGTGAGAAAGGTGTAGGTGGTAGTGAGTCGTGTGTCGGGTGTGTTACGTTGTGAAAACAGGACTGAACAGGTCTCACATTAATGTCTCAGATGATGATGTGTCTCATCATGTCCGTCTGATGCTTTAACTCAACTCAATGTGAATAAATCACTGCACAACAATTACTCAACACATTTGTTTGGTGCATCTGCAACTTTATTGGATGTCTGAGACTCATGTTTAAGTTATACATTTGGCACAAATTGTAAATTTACATCAGAAAAAGTATATTCTCTGAGATTAAAGTCTTAAATTTGTGACAAAAAAGGATATTCTCTGAGATTAAAGTCTTAAAGTTGTGACAAAAAAGTATATTCTCTGAGATTAAAGTCTTAAATCTAGGACAAAAAAGTATATTCTCTGAGATTAAAGTCTTAAATTTGGGACAAAAAAGTATATTCTCTGAGATTAAAGTCTTAAATTTATGACAAAAAAGGATATTCTCTGGGTTAAAGTCTTAAATTTATGACAAAAAAGTATATTCTCTGAGATTAAAGTCTTAAATTTGTGACAAAAAAGGATATTCTCTGAGATTAAAGTCTTAAATTTAGGACAAAAAAGGATATTCTCTGAGATTAAAGTCTTAAATTTGTGACAAAAAAGTATATTCTCTGAGATTAAAGTCTTAAATTTGTTAGAAAAAAGTATATTCTCTGAGATTAAAGTCTTAAATTTAGGACAAAAAAGTATAATCTCTGAGATTAAAGTCTTAAATTTGTGACAAAAAAGTATATTCTCTGAGATTAAAGTCTTAAATTTGTTATAAAAAAGGATATTCTCTGAGATTAAAGTCTTAAATTTGTGACAAAAAAAGGATATTCCCTGAGATTAAAGTCTTAAATTTGTGACAAAAAAGGATATTCTCTGAGATTAAAGTCTTAAATTTAGGACAAAAAAGGATATTCTCTGAGATTAAAGTCTTAAATTTGTGACAAAAAAGTATATTCTCGGGGTTAAAGTCTTAAATTTGTGACAAAAAAGTATATTCTCGGGGTTAAAGTCTTAAATTTGTGACAAAAAAGTATATTCTCTGAGATTAAAGTCTTAAATTTGTGACAAAAAGGATATTCTCTGAGATTAAAGTCTTAAATTTAGGACAAAAAAGGATATTCTCTGAGATTAAAGTCTTAAATTTGGGACAAAAAAGTAAATTCTCTGAGATTAAAGTCTTAAATTTAGGACAAAAAAGTATATTCTCTGAGATTAAAGTCTTACATTTGTGACAAAAAAGGATATTCTCTGAGATTAAAGTCTTAAATTTGTGACAAAAAAGTATATTCTCGGGGTTAAAGTCTTAAATTTGTGACAAAAAAGTATATTCTCTGAGATTAAAGTCTTAAATTTAGGACAAAAAAGTATATTCTCTGGGTTAAAGTCTTAAATTTGTGACAAAAAAGGATATTCTCTGAGATTAAAGTCTTAAATTTGTGACAAAAAAGTATATTCTCTGAGATTAAAGTCTTAAATTTGGGACAAAAAAGTATATTCTCTGAGATTAAAGTCTTAAATTTGTGACAAAAAAGGATATTCTCTGAGATTAAAGTCTTAAATTTGTGACAAAAAAGGATATTCTCTGAGATTAAAGTCTTAAATTTAGGACAAAAAAGGATATTCTCTGAGATTAAAGTCTTAAATTTAGGACAAAAAAGGATATTCTCTGAGATTAAAGTCTTAAATTTGGGACAAAAAAGTATATTCTCTGAGATTAAAGTCTTAAATTTGTGACAAAAAAGTATATTCTCTGAGATTAAAGTCTTAAATTTGGGACAAAAAAGGATATTCTCTGAGATTAAAGTCTTAAATTTAGGACAAAAAAGGATATTCTCTGAGATTAAAGTCTTAAATTTGTGACAAAAAGGATATTCTCTGAGATTAAAGTCTTAAATTTATGACAAAAAAGTAAATTCTCTGAGATTAAAGTCTTAAATTTGGGACAAAAAAGTATATTCTCTGAGATTAAAGTCTTAAATTTGGGACAAAAAAGTATATTCTCTGAGATTAAAGTCTTAAATTTGGGACAAAAAAGTATATTCTCTGAGATTAAAGTCTTAAATTTAGGACAAAAAAGGATATTCTCTGAGATTAAAGTCTTAAATTTAGAACAAAAAAAGTATATTCTCTGAGATTAAAGTCTTAAATTTGTGATAAAAAAGGATATTCTCTGAGATTAAAGTCTTAAATTTGGGACAAAAAAGTATATTCTCTGAGATTAATAAATATCTGAAGTCTCAGTCCACAGTATGACGGTTTTGTCGACACTTTAGCAGTTGAACTATCTTTTCGTTGTTTGCTTTTGACCTTTTGATGTCATGATTTGTCTTTTGTTTTGTTTGTGATAGACGTGAATTCTTTAAAAGGTTTCTGTCAGCTTGTCAGCATTCTCTGTAATCTATTTGTTTGACTACTGATTATTTGAGATCGTGTTAATTCCTGTGTGTTGACAATAAATGACAGAATTCATTCCAAAGTGCAGAACATACGTACACGTTCTGTGGCAAAACACAACACAAATATTCAAAAATACGTTCATACCCTTACCTGTTCATACCACCACGTGTCAGTTTCTTTTTTTTTATGTTGAGCTTTATTTCTTCAAACTGTGGATTTGCTGTTTTGGAATTAATTTCTTCCCTTTTCCCTTGACTTTGGACAGTGCACAGCATTAAATGGGAAAATGTGCCTAAAGTATGTGAATTTTGTTGCTTTGATTGGTTGAATATTGGTTCAATAAAGAAATAAAAACATTTATCTTGACATAATCTGTTATTTCACTCGATAACATGCTGCATAAAAAGGAAATTGTGGCATAAAAAATGACTCAGTGCAATTTAGTGGTCATTGTGCTGAATGGCCCGTTACAAATATAATTATTTAAGCGTTTCTAAGTAGACATCACTTTAATGTTGCAGCTGGTAAAGGTGGTCTAGTTTAAGGTGACCAGATTTCTGAGACAAAATCCAGGGACACTTTTGGTTCAGAGGCTTAAAAACCTCCAAAAAACGACCAGTGGTGTATTAATAAGTTGAGTCTGTAAAGTAACTAGTCCCTACAGCCGTCAAATAATTTTAGTATAAAAAAATAAAATCGTCTCCGTCTAAAATGTAGTGTAATGGAAATAATCAAGTACCTGAAGATGGAGAATTATTCTTTTAGTAAACTCGCTCCAGTCTCAGCAGGGACGTTAAAGGAGCAGCCTGTTCAAAGAGGAGTTAGGGCGCCCTCCTGTGGCCGCGCTCACAAACTACAACTGCATCCAGCTCAAGTTAGCGGAAGGAGATATGAAGCACTTCCGCTTACACCCTTCACAATAACAGTGAGACTCCTGTGTGCGCGCGCTAATAATGATAGAAGTACACTACGCTTGTGTCTGGCGTCAGCTTGATGGTAACCATGGAAACGTGTTCAACCTTCTTCTTGTTCAGACCGAAGGTGCGAGAACATTCAGTTTGGAGAGAAGTAGATATGTGTCGGTGCTTCCGTTAGCTTCGGCTAATGCTGTAAGCTAACTACGGTGGCCCTATGGGCTCAACGCACTGGAAACACACGCGGCTAATGTGAGCTAACCGTGAGACTCGAGCCAGTGAGCTTCTAAAATGGCGTCTGGTTATTTTCCTGCCGCAGTTTAGTGACGTTTAAATGTGAAACAGTGTGTAAAGTAACGTTAGCTGCAGTCGGAGCAGAATATCTGAGTAACATCCTGTTCAGAAGGTGAGAAAGTGCGCCCTCCTGTGGCCGCAGGCACCATAGACATAAAGAGTAGACGCCTCATCGAACGTTGGGCCTATTGGCGCTGACGAGCGGTGGAGCCGCCATCTTGGCCCGGTCGCCCGCTCCACTCAGTGTAAGGACAGGACACGGTTCAGCGTATTTTAATATTCACAGTGGGATTAACAGTAATAGAATATTCTGATATATGATATATGTGATGTATGATAGGTGTTTTGCAAACACTATAAATATAAACACAACAAGAGAAATCATTTATAGAGTATTAATAGGCTGTATTTCATACATGAATACATAAATCTCTCTCTCACTCACTCTCTCTCTTTCTCTCTCTCTCTCACACACACACACACACACACAAACACACGCACGCACACACACACACACACACACACACTCAGAGAAAATTAAAATACATATAAATCAAGAGTATCAATACAATTAGGTCAGAGAGAGAGAGATGACATTTTGGACACATCTAAATACAAGTCAAACAGACACACTTCCATCTAAAGCACTAAAAAAACCAAGAGCCGAACCCTATATGTTAATAAATATTCAGAAATGATCCATGCTCTGCCAGTCGCATAGTCGTGGTAGTGGAGAGGAGAGGGAGCGAGTGTGTGTGGTATAAAAATATATATAACATTTTGTTAAATCGATCATTTTCACACTGTTTTGTTCTTGCACAGTTACCAAGTGTAGAGTGTAGCTCTCATTCTAAAAGACAGTGATGTTGGAGGAGTACTTTGTATAGTATCTAAAATGACTGTGTCCTTTGTTTTTAGGCAAGGTCTAATTATGTGAATGTCTTCTTTATTACATATTTTAATTATGTAGTAATTGTATTTAATGTGCAAACAAAAACACGGGGCATAGTTCAGTAATATCCATTTTAAATTATACAAACCATTTAAGATTTTTCCTTAGTTAAATAAATTTATGATTTTTTCTTTTCAGACTGTTTCAACTTCTGTGGTACAACTGAACTAAAAAAGCCTGGACTCATCAGCTCTGGTTTACAAACATGTGACGTTGGTCCTGCTTTAAGTGGAGATGTGGAGAACCAAGTAAAAATGTATGGAACATTTTGTTCAGCTGTGAGAATATCGGGCACAGAGTGGAAATACATGTTCACGCTTGCCTCGTAAATCTCTAATTCATTCTTTATAATAAAGCCCACATCATGTTGCTCCTGTTTGATGAAACAGTTTAACAGCAAAGGATATTGATCAGATTCTGTCACTTCTCCTTTGATAGTCTAAACTTAAAAAAAAAAGTGACATGACATGAAAAATGATCTCATAATTCATGTCAATGTCATGTTCAATATTTAAAAAAACAAAACTGAGAATATCTGAGGTGACCTGAGATGAACTGTCTCTGAAGTGTCTTCCTCTCATGAAACCACAGCACATCCTCCGCTGACCTACTGCTGGAAATGTGCAATCCATTTACACTAGACCACATGTACGACAACCCCTCTCCTCCCTGCTTCTCCTTTCATATCTACACAGGCTTGCACACACACATCTGGCCGGGGGTAAATTAACTAACATTCCCACAGAGGCAAATCTCCACGCCTCTACTGTGACAAGATAATAATAATAAAATAAGGGACAGCAGCTCCTCTGGCAGCTAAATATTTATCTACCTGCCACAGCCTGAGGGACTCACTATAACATTCAAAAATGCATGGATTTATGTATAATTGTTTAAAATTGTACTGTACCGTACTGATTATGAATTGTAATATTGTAATATTAGATTAGAGCAGGAATACGCTGCACAGTGCTCTGGCATCTTGTTCCTTCTGCTGCTCAACTCATAGGCTCAACGAGTCACTCATAGAATTTATCTGGGAGAAGGACCGGTCCAAGATGGCGGCCGCATTTCTCGCGGCCCAACGTTCGATGCGGCATCTACTCTTTATATGTCTATGGCAGGCACCAACTACAACTGCACTCACGGCAAGTTAGAGGAAGTACATCTAAGCAGCACTTCCGCTCTGATCCTTCAAAATAATATGTTTTAAATGGATTAGCGCGCCCTCCTGTGGCCACGGTGAGAAACTACAACTGAACATTGAGATCAAATTAGAGATTCTTAAAGTCTGTGCAGCTAAACACTACGTTAAAACACACTTTAGAGACATTTCTGTGAATTAAAGTGTATTTTTAATTAGTTAATTAATTAAACCTGTAAAGGAGAGTTAGGTGTATTTACATGGGTCTATTCATCTCAACTGTATCTAACATTTATTGTTTTGCAAAAGCCTTTTTTGAAGACTCAGCACGTGACCTTGGTGATGTTTGTTGTGTTTGAAGTGTGGAAGACGAACCTCTCTGTGCACGAAGACAAAACCAGAGTGCATCCACATGAGCTGTGATATTTCAACAACAACAACAGTCAAAGTGACATCTGTGATGTCTCTGATCTGTTTGTGCTCTTCATGCATCACAGACTGTGTTCAAACACCACCACAAGTGTGTGTTCACTTACAGCTGACGGGGGCTGCCCTGTGTTTGTGTGACTGTGACACTCATGTGCACTCTCTCTCCCCCCTCTCTCTCTGTCTCTCTGTCTCTCTCTCTCTCTCTCTCTCTCTGTCAGCGTTTTGTGTCCAGTCCAGAGGAGGTGATGACGTCATCGACGAGGGCAAAAACAGTCGGCACGTGGCAATGACTAGTATGTATCTTCATATGTGTGTTCTAGTGTCATTAAGTGACGTCTTTATCACAATTTTGTAAGAAGATATTTATATTTAATGTGTTTTTAAGTAAGGAAGTATAAAGATCCTTAACTTTAGTAAATGTAGCAACAAACAACAAATAGATTTGAAGGATCTGTAAAGTCAGAGGATGCGTGAACATGTGCTGCATGGATGTTGGTGTGTGTGTGTGTGTGTGTGTGTGTGTGTGTGTGTGTGTGTGTGTGTGTGTGTGTGTGTGTGTGTGTGTGTGTGTGTGTGTGTGTGTGTGTGTGTGTGTGTGTGTGTGTGTGTGTGTGTGTGTGTGTGTGTGTGTGTGTGTGTGTGTGTGTGTGTGTCCGTCCGTCCGTCCGTCCAAACACTGGCTGAGGCGCTGGCTCATGTGCATGGGCTCCAGGTGAGTCCCATGCAGCTGATTACGCTCCAACAGGTCTGCAGCCTTTAAGACAGGAAACAGCAACAGCAGAGGGAGGGGGGGTCCCAGAACTGTCACAGACGCCCTTTTAATCTCATTTTACACGTTTGGAAAAGAAACTGGTGACTTTAGCAGATCTCAGATCAGTGTAGTAGAGCAAAGTGTTCACTGTTCCCTCTGAAATGTAGCAGAGTAGAAGTATAAGTACAATACCTCCAACCCCTGAGCTTCATCCATGTGAACCACGTCTGTCGACCAACTGTAGTTATTTATCCTCCAGACATGAACGAGCACAGCTCTCGCAGCCACAGCATCTTCCGAGGCGAAGTCCCTCACAGTTACCTCTCATCTCCACGCACTGGAACAATGATTGTGTGACACGTCTGATGCATCTCTTTCTCAGAAGTCCCACGTGCCGTACAGAGACAGTAAGATGACTCGGATCCTGCAGGACTCTCTGGGGGGGGAACTGTCGCGCCACCATCATCATCTGCTGCTCGCCGTCCATCTACAACGAGACCGAGACCAAGTCCACGCTCATGTTTGGACAGAGGTAGAACTTCTTCTTGTTTGTTGGCATGTTTATTAAATGTGATGCAGGTCGTCTCCTCTCCTTTTGTCACTTTTTAAGCACATGTTGGTTCATCACTATTCTCTAAAGGTCCCTTTAATTCAAACGCACCTTATTTCTGTTTTGGATGACTTTGATGAACACTGAGAATGATGTGATGTGGCTGCTGAGGGATGAAGGTCCAGGCTGTCCAAAGATCAAGCACAGTGAAAGAAAGTGGGTGATCTGGGGCTCAAACATGTGTACTGTCTGTGTCAGAGCCAAGACCATTAAGAACACAGTGTGGGTGAACCTGGAGCTGACGGCCGAGGAGTGGAAGAAGAAATCTGAGAAGCAGAAGGAGAAGAACAAGAGCCTGAAAGCATCATCCAGAGGCTGGAGGCTGAACTCCAGCGCTGGAGCAACGGTGAGATAAGAAAACACACACAGATGAATTCTCATTTACTGTTGTTTCCTTTAGTTTGTCACTAATCTGTGCACGTTTCAGATGGAAGAAGAGTTTCAAATACAGGTTAAAGTAATGAGGCATAATTCTGCAGCTGACCACTTAGGGCGCCCTCACACTGTGCCTCCGTCCCGTGCCCCGTGCTTCAGGGTCCTTGTCCCCCCCTCCAGGCCCGTTTGTACTCACACTACCTGGGCCTCGGAGAATGCTTCTTGCTGCCTGTACGTGGTGTGACGGTGGAGTTTGGTGGAGTTTCTTCAGTTCACTTTAGATTGTTGTTGATTGGATCCCTGAACACAATGGTGCAGGTGTCGTCCTGAACACCTGTGTGCTCTGAAGAGCGTCTTCAACAGCGAGCCTCTCTATGCTGTGTTCACTTACGCCTCTTTAACTTTGCTCATGCACGTCGCTCTGACAGTGACACGCGTTTGTATCCTTCACACAGCAGCAGAACCACACCTCCTGAAACTGCACTATGAATAAAACTGAATGATGTGACTTATTGCCACTTGTCTTCCTCTCACAGTCTGAACCAGGGTCTGTTGTTGGAGCAGGAGCGGCTCCTGTTGGACTACGACAAACTGAAGGCTGAAGAGCAGGAGAAGGATGCAGAGCTCCAGAAACTCATGTAGGCATCGAACCGTACTCTTCATTTCTGAGTATCAGATCTAATGCACTTTGATTTGGACATGTTACTTTTCTGTGCAGACTTCTGAATGAAGAGAGGGAGCAGGCCACAGAGGACCTGAAGAGCCTGGAGGGCCAGAGAGGACCTGAAGGACCTGAAGAGCCTGGAGGGCCAGAGAGGACCTGAAGGACCTGGAGGGCCAGAGAGGGCCTGAAGGACCTGGAGGGCCAGAGAGGACCTGGAGGGCCACAGAGGACCTGAAGGGCCTGGAGGGCCAGAGAGGACCTGAAGAACCTGGAGGACCTGGAGGGCCAGAGAGGACCTGGAGGACCTGGAGGGCCAGAGAGGACCTGAAGGACCTGGAGGGCCAGAGAGGACCTGAAGGGCCTGGAGGGCCAGACAACCTCAACCTCCTGTCTTCAAAACCCAAAACTCTACACACTAAGCTAACTGATCTGAGATCCATCAGCTGTTTGGTAGAGATCACATCTGAGTCTTCTCTGGATACAACACTGACAGAAATGGATTTTTCTCAAACAAGCTTCTACCACAACCTGACAAATGTAGAGCCTGATGAAGCACTGGTCAGGTCATAGATGGCTAACATTGATGTTTCTAAATAAATAAATCTGCTGCTCAGCATAAGCATCAAACCAACAACCTCCTGTCTTTGAACCCAACACATAATAAGTTGAGCTAACTGAGCTGAGACTTTACATGCTGTTTGTTAGACATCACCACTCTCTGTGGACTGATGTCACTGCTGATATAGATTTGTCTTATATGACAAATGTAGAGCCCAATGATGCATTGGTGAGGCCACAGATGGCTGACATTTTGTTCTATCTAAAGAAATAAATCTGCTGCACAGCATCAAACCGACAACCTCCTGTCTTCTAACCCAACACTTTACCACCTTAAACTAACTGATCTGAGTAAAGCACTGACATAAATCACTGTGATAAAAGCTCAAATATCACCCTGATAAACTGATGCATCGGTCAGGTCAATAAGCATTTTATTGATAAATAACTTTAATGAACAGCTTAAGATTCAAACAGACGACCTCCTGTCTTCTAACCCAGCACCTTTCACACTGAGCCAACTGTTCAGAACCTGGACTCCTGTTTGGTATCAACACTGAGTCTTCTCTGTGTACAACACTGACAACAATCTATCATCCTCACTGATCTATCAGTCAAGAGCTTATTGACACACGTCACTGCTGATATTGATGTAAAAGCTTTAGTACCACATAAGAATCAAACCCACAACCTCCAGCCTTCTAGCCTGTCCTCTCTCTCCTTGTACTATCTGAAGCAGCTCTTCATCAATGTGACTTCTTCCATCTCGATGTTTGATCCTAAGGATTGAATCCACATCCTTTGGTCCTCTGGTCCTCTGGTCCTCTGGTCCTCTGGCCCCCTGGTCCTCTGGTCCTCTGACCCTCTGGTCCTCTGGTCCTCTGGTCCCCTGGTCCTCTGGCCAGAGAGAGAGAGAGAGAGAGAGAAAGAGAAAGAAAGAGAGAGAGAAAGAGAGAGAGAGAGAGAGAGAGAGAGAGAGAGAGAGAGAGAGAAAGCAAGACAAAGAAAGGAGCGAGAGAGAAAGAAAGAAAAGAGAGAGAGAGAGAAAAGAGAGAGAGAGAGAGAGAAAGAAAGAAAAAAGAGAGAGAGAAACAGAAAGAAAGAAAAAGAGAGAGAGAAACAGAAATAAAGAAAACGAGAGAGAGAGAGAGAGAAAGAAAGAAAAAGAGAGAGAGAGAGAAAGCAAGAGAGAGAGAGAGAAAGAAAGAAAAAGAGAGAGGGCTAGGACTAGGTTTGGGGTTAGGGTTGGGGTTAGGTTGGGATTGGGGTTAGGGTTGGGGTTAGGGTTAGGGTTGGGGTTAGGGTTGGGGCTGGGCTTAAAGTTAGGGTTGGGGATAGGGTTGGGGTTAGGTTGGGGTTGGGGTTGGGCTTAAGGTTAGGGTTGGGGTTAGGGTTGGGGTTAGGGTTGGGGTTGGGGTTAGGGTTGGGGTTAGGGTTGGGGTTAGGGTTAGGGTGGGGTTAGGGTTGGGGTTAGGGTTGGGGTTGGGGGTTAGGGTTGGGGTTGGGGGTTAGGGTTGGGGTTAGGGTTGGGGTTAGGGTTAGGGTTGGGGGTTAGGGTTATGGTTGGGGTTGGGGTTGGGGTTAGGGTTGGGGTTGGGGTTAAGGTTAGGGTTGGGTTAGGGGTTAGGGTTAGGGTTATGGTTAGGGTTGGGGTTAGGGTTGGGGTTGGGGTTGGGGTTAGGGTTGGGGTTGGGGTTAGGATTAGGGTTGGGGTTGGGGTTAGGGTTAGGGTTAAGGTTTGAGATTAGGGTTGGGGTTAGGGTTGTGGTTAGGGTTAGTGTTAAGGTTTGAGATTAGGGTTAGGGTTAGGGTTTAGGGGTTAGGGTTAGTTTAGAGACGTGAAGCTATGGCTACCCCCCCATATTACATGGGCGCTGAGTGCACTCGTGCTAGTTTCGTTGCGTTCGGACGCCAGGAACCCTTTGATCTTAAACAATTGTGTGCCTATTTTTTTTCCTTAGGTGCTCATTTGTTGAGACTTTGCCTACCCCCCTATTTATGGCCCTGCGCTTTCCATTGGTACCAAGACGGAGTCTCTACGACGTTCCTATCAAAAGTTATGGCCTATTCAAAATAGGGTTAAGGTTTGAGATTAGGGTTAGGGTTAGGGTTGGGGCTAGGGTAGGTTTAGGGTTGGGGTTAGGGTTAGGGTTGGGGTTAGGGTTAGGGTTGGGGTGTGGGTTGGGGTTAGGGTTGGGGTTAGGGTTAGGGTTGGGGTTAGGGTTAGAGTTGGGGTTGGGGTTGGGGTTAGGGTTAAGGTTTGAGATTAGGGTTAGGGTTAGGGTTGGGGTTAGTTTAGAGACTTGAAACTTTGGCTACCCCGCCCCCCCCCCTATTTCATAGGCCTGCGCTTTCCATTGGTACCAAGACGGAGTCTCTACGACGTTCCTATCAAAAGTTATGGCCTATTTAAAATAGGGTTAAGGTTTTAGATTAGGGTTAGGGTTAGGGTTGGGGCTAGGGAAGGTTTAGGGTTGGGGTTAGGGTTAGGGTTGGGGTTAGGGTTAGGGTTGGGGTGTGGGTTGGGGTTGGGGTTGAGGTTGGGGTTGGGGTTAGGGTTAGGGTTGGGGTTAGGGTTAAGGTTGGGGTTAGGGTTAGGGTTAGGGTTGGGGTTGGGGTTAGGATTAGGGTTAGGGTTGGGGTTGGGGTTAGGGTTAGGGTTAAAGTTTGAGATTAGGGTTAGGGTTAGGGTTGGGGTTGGGGATAGGGTTGGGGTTAGGGTTGGGGTTAGGGTTGGGGTTGGGGCTAAGGTTGAGGTTAGGGTTAGGGTTGGGGTTAGGGTTAGGGTTAGGGTTGTGGTTAGGATTAGGGTTAGGGTTAGGGTTGGGGTTAGGGTTAGGGTTAGCGTTGGGGTTGGGGTTAAGGTTAGGGTTAGGGTTAGGGTTGGAGTTGGGGTTAGGGTTAGGGTTAAGGTTTGAGATTAGGGTTAGGGTTAGGGTTTAAGGATTAGGGTTAGGGTTAGGGTTGGGGTTAGGGTTAGGGTTGGGGTTGGGGTTAGGATTAGGGTTAGGGTTGGGGTTGGGGTTAGGGTTAGGGTTAAAGTTTGAGATTAGGGTTAGGGTTAGGGTTGGGGTTGGGGTTGGGGTTAGTTTAGAGACTTGAAACTTTGGCTCCCCCCCCTATTTCATGGGCGCTGAGTGCACTCGTGCTAGTTTCGTTGCGTTCGGACGTCAGGGACCCTTTGATCTTAAGCAATTGTGTGCCTATTTTTTTTTCCTTAGGTGCTCATTTAGGGGTTAGGGTTAGGGTTAAAGTTTGAGATTAGGGTTAGGGTTAGGGTTGGGGTTAGGGTTAAGGTTAGGGTTAGGGTTAGGGTTGGGGTTTGGGTTAGGATTAGGGTTAGGGTTAGGGTTGGGGTTGGGGTTGCGGTTAGGATTAGGGTTAGGGTTAGGGTTGGGGTTGGGGTTAGGGTTAGGGTTAAAGTTTGAGATTAGGGTTAGGGTTGGGGTTAGGGTTAGGGTTGGGGTTAGGGTTAAGGTTAGGGTTAGGGTTAGGGTTGGGGTTAGGATTAGGGTTAGGGTTAGGGTTGGGGTTGCGGTTAGGGTTAGGGTTAAGGTTAGGGTTGGGGTTGGGGTTAGGGTTAAGGTTTGAGATTAGGGTTAGGGTTAGGGTTGGGGCTAGGGTTGGGGTTGGAGTTGCGGTTAGGGTTGGGGTTGGGGTTGGGGTTAGGGTTAGGGTTAGGGTTAGGATTAGGGTTAGGGTTGGGGTTGGGGTTGCGGTTAGGGTTAGGGTTAAGGTTAGGGTTGGGGTTGGGGTTGGGGTTGGGGTTAGTTTAGAGACTTGAAACTTTGGCTACCCCCCCTATTTCATGGGCGCTGAGTGCACTCGTGCTAGTTTCGTTGCGTTCGGACGTCAGGAACCCTTTGATCTTAAGCAATTGTGTGCCTATTCTTTTTTCCTTAGGTGCTCATTAGTTGAGTCTTCGCCTACCCCCCTATTTATGGCCCTGCACTTTCCATTGGTACCAAGACGGAGTCTCTACGACGTTCCTATCAAAAGTTATGGCCTATTTAAAATAGGGTTAAGGTTTGAGTTAGGGTTAGGGTTAGGGTTGGGGTTAGGGTTAGGGTTAGGGTTGGGGTTAGGGTTAGGGTTAGGGTTGGGGTTAGGGTTAGGGTTAGGGTTAGGGTTAGTGTTAGGGTTGGGGTTGGGGCTAGGGTTTGGGTTAAGGTTAGGGTTAGGGTTAAGGTTTGTGATTAGGGTTAGGGTTAGGGTTGGGGTTAGGGTTGGGGTTGGGGTTAGGGTAAGGGTTGGGGTTAGGGTTAGGGTTGGGGTTGGGGTTAGGGTTAGGGTTGGGGATGGGGTTGGGGTTGGGGTTAGGGTTAGGGTTAAAGTTTGAGATTAGGGTTAGGGTAAGGGTTGGGGTTTGGGTTAGGGTTAGGGTTGGGGTTAGGGTTAGGGTTGGGGTTGGGGTTGGGGATAGGGTTGGGGTTGGGGCTAGGGTTGAGGTTAGGGTTAGGGTTGGGGTTGGGGTTAGGGTTAGGGTTGGGGTTGGGGTTATGATTAGGGTTAGGGTTGGGGTTGGGGTTAGGGTTAGGGTTAGGGTTGGGGTTAGGGTTAGGGTTAGGGTTGGGGTTGGGGTTAGGGTTAGGGTTAGGGTTAGGGTTGGGGTTGGGGTTGGGGTTAGGGTTAAGGTTAGGGTTAGGGTTGGGGTTGGGGTTGGGGTTAGGGTTGGGGTTGTGGTTAGGGTTAGGGTTGGGGTTGGGGTTGGGGTTAGGGTTAGGGTTGGGGTTAGGGTTGGGGTTAGGGTTGGGGTTGGGGTTGGGGTTAGGGTTAGGGTTGGGGTTAGGGTTGGGGTTGGGGTTAAGGTTAGGGTTAGGGTTGGGGTTAGGGTTGGGGTTGGGGTTAGGGTTGGGGTTGGGGTTAGGGTTAGGGTTGGGGTTAGGGTTGGGGTTGGGGTTAAGGTTAGGGTTAGGGTTAGGGTTGGGGTTGGGGTTAGGGTTAGGGTTAAGGTTTGAGATTAGGGTTAGGGTTAGGGTTTAAGGATTAGGGTTAGGGTTAGGGTTGGGGTTAGGGTTAGGGTTGGGGTTGGGGTTGGGGTTAGGGTTAGGGTTGGGGTTGGGGTTAGGATTAGGGTTAGGGTTAAGGTTGGGGTCATGGTTAAGGTTAGGGTTAGGGTTAGGATTAGGGTTAGGGTTGGGGTTGGGGTTGCGGTTAGTGTTAGGGTTAAGGTTAGGGCTGGGGTTGGGGTTGGGGTTGGGGTTAAGGTTTGAGATTAGGGTTAGGGTTAGGGTTGGGGTTGGGGTTGGGGTTAGTTTAGAGACTTGAAACTTTGGCTACCCCCCCTATTTCATGGGCGCTGAGTGCACTCGTGCTAGTTTCGTTGCGTTCGGACGTCAGAAACCCTTTGATCTTAAGCAATTGTGTGCCTATTCTTTTTTCCTTAGGTGCTCATTAGTTGAGACTTCGCCTACCCCCCTATTTATGGCCCTGCACTTTCCATTGGTACCAAGACGGAGTCTCTACGACGTTCCTATCAAAAGTTATGGCCTATTTAAAATAGGGTTAAGGTTTGAGATTAGGGTTAGGGTTAGGGTTGGGGTTAGGGTTAGGGTTAGGGTTGGGGTTAGGGTTAGGGTTAGGGTTGGGGTTGGGGTTAGGGTTAGGGTTAGGGTTAGGGTTGGGGTTGGGGTTGGGGTTAGGGTTAAGGTTAGGGTTAGGGTTGGGGTTGGGGTTTGGGTTACTGTTAAGGTTTGAGATTAGGGTTAGGGTTAGGGTTGGGGTTGGGGTTGGGGTTAGTTTAGAGACTTGAAACTTTGGCTACCCCCCCTATTTCATGGGCGCTGAGTGCACTCGTGCTAGTTTCGTTGCGTTCGGACGTCAGGAACCCTTTGATCTTAAGCAATTGTGTGCCTATTCTTTTTTCCTTAGGTGCTCATTAGTTGAGATTTCGCCTACCCCCCTATTTATGGCCCTGCACTTTCCATTGGTACCAAGACGGAGTCTCTACGACGTTCCTATCAAAAGTTATGGCCTATTTAAAATAGGGTTAAGGTTTGAGATTAGGGTTAGGGTTAGGGTTGGGGTTAGGGTTAGGGTTAGGGTTGGGGTTAGGGTTAGGGTTAGGGTTGGGGTTGGGGTTAGGGTTAGGGTTAGGGTTAGGGTTGGGGTTGGGGTTGGGGTTAGGGTTAAGGTTAGGGTTAGGGTTGGGGTTGGGGTTGGGGTTAGGGTTGGGGTTGGGGTTAGGGTTAGGGTTGGGGTTGGGGTTGGGGTTAGGGTTAGGGTTGGGGTTAGGGTTGGGGTTAGGGTTGGGGTTGGGGTTAAGGTTAGGGTTAGGGTTGGGGTTGGGGTTAGGGTTAGGGTTGGGGTTGGGGTTGGGGATAGGGTTGGGGTTGGGGCTAGGGTTGAGGTTAGGGTTAGGGTTGGGGTTGGGGTTAGGGTTAGGGTTGGGGTTGGGGTTAGGATTAGGGTTAGGGTTGGGGTTGGGGTTAGGGTTAAGGTTAGGGTTAGGGTTGGGGTTGGGGTTTGGGTTACTGTTAAGGTTTGAGATTAGGGTTAGGGTTAGGGTTGGGGTTGGGGTTAAGGTTAGGGTTAGGGTTGGGGTTGGGGTTGGGGTTAGGGTTGGGGTTGGGGTTGGGGTTAGGGTTAGGGTTGGGGTTCGGGTTGGGGTTGGGGTTAAGGTTAGGGTTAGGGTTGGGGTTAGGGTTGGGGTTGGGGTTTAAGGATTAGGGTTAGGGTTAGGGTTGGGGTTAGGGTTAGGGTTGGGGTTGGGGTTGGGGTTGGGGTTAGGGTTAGGGTTGGGGTTGGGGTTAGGATTAGGGTTAGGGTTAAGGTTAGGGTTAGGGTTAAGGTTTGTGATTAGGGTTAGGGTTAGGGTTGGGGTTAGGGTTGGGGTTGGGGTTAGGGTAAGGGTTGGGGTTAGGGTTAGGGTTGGGGTTGGGGTTAGGGTTAGGGTTGGGGATGGGGTTGGGGTTGGGGTTAGGGTTAGGGTTAAAGTTTGAGATTAGGGTTAGGGTAAGGGTTGGGGTTTGGGTTAGGGTTAGGGTTGGGGTTAGGGTTAGGGTTGGGGTTGGGGTTGGGGATAGGGTTGGGGTTGGGGCTAGGGTTGAGGTTAGGGTTAGGGTTGGGGTTGGGGTTAGGGTTAGGGTTGGGGTTGGGGTTATGATTAGGGTTAGGGTTGGGGTTGGGGTTAGGGTTAGGGTTAGGGTTGGGGTTAGGGTTAGGGTTAGGGTTGGGGTTGGGGTTAGGGTTAGGGTTAGGGTTAGGGTTGGGGTTGGGGTTGGGGTTAGGGTTAAGGTTAGGGTTAGGGTTGGGGTTGGGGTTGGGGTTAGGGTTGGGGTTGTGGTTAGGGTTAGGGTTGGGGTTGGGGTTGGGGTTAGGGTTAGGGTTGGGGTTAGGGTTGGGGTTAGGGTTGGGGTTGGGGTTGGGGTTAGGGTTAGGGTTGGGGTTAGGGTTGGGGTTGGGGTTAAGGTTAGGGTTAGGGTTGGGGTTAGGGTTGGGGTTGGGGTTAGGGTTGGGGTTGGGGTTAGGGTTAGGGTTGGGGTTAGGGTTGGGGTTGGGGTTAAGGTTAGGGTTAGGGTTAGGGTTGGGGTTGGGGTTAGGGTTAGGGTTAAGGTTTGAGATTAGGGTTAGGGTTAGGGTTTAAGGATTAGGGTTAGGGTTAGGGTTGGGGTTAGGGTTAGGGTTGGGGTTGGGGTTGGGGTTAGGGTTAGGGTTGGGGTTGGGGTTAGGATTAGGGTTAGGGTTAAGGTTGGGGTCATGGTTAAGGTTAGGGTTAGGGTTAGGATTAGGGTTAGGGTTGGGGTTGGGGTTGCGGTTAGTGTTAGGGTTAAGGTTAGGGCTGGGGTTGGGGTTGGGGTTGGGGTTAAGGTTTGAGATTAGGGTTAGGGTTAGGGTTGGGGTTGGGGTTGGGGTTAGTTTAGAGACTTGAAACTTTGGCTACCCCCCCTATTTCATGGGCGCTGAGTGCACTCGTGCTAGTTTCGTTGCGTTCGGACGTCAGAAACCCTTTGATCTTAAGCAATTGTGTGCCTATTCTTTTTTCCTTAGGTGCTCATTAGTTGAGACTTCGCCTACCCCCCTATTTATGGCCCTGCACTTTCCATTGGTACCAAGACGGAGTCTCTACGACGTTCCTATCAAAAGTTATGGCCTATTTAAAATAGGGTTAAGGTTTGAGATTAGGGTTAGGGTTAGGGTTGGGGTTAGGGTTAGGGTTAGGGTTGGGGTTAGGGTTAGGGTTAGGGTTGGGGTTGGGGTTAGGGTTAGGGTTAGGGTTAGGGTTGGGGTTGGGGTTGGGGTTAGGGTTAAGGTTAGGGTTAGGGTTGGGGTTGGGGTTTGGGTTACTGTTAAGGTTTGAGATTAGGGTTAGGGTTAGGGTTGGGGTTGGGGTTGGGGTTAGTTTAGAGACTTGAAACTTTGGCTACCCCCCCTATTTCATGGGCGCTGAGTGCACTCGTGCTAGTTTCGTTGCGTTCGGACGTCAGGAACCCTTTGATCTTAAGCAATTGTGTGCCTATTCTTTTTTCCTTAGGTGCTCATTAGTTGAGATTTCGCCTACCCCCCTATTTATGGCCCTGCACTTTCCATTGGTACCAAGACGGAGTCTCTACGACGTTCCTATCAAAAGTTATGGCCTATTTAAAATAGGGTTAAGGTTTGAGATTAGGGTTAGGGTTAGGGTTGGGGTTAGGGTTAGGGTTAGGGTTGGGGTTAGGGTTAGGGTTAGGGTTGGGGTTGGGGTTAGGGTTAGGGTTAGGGTTAGGGTTGGGGTTGGGGTTGGGGTTAGGGTTAAGGTTAGGGTTAGGGTTGGGGTTGGGGTTGGGGTTAGGGTTGGGGTTGGGGTTAGGGTTAGGGTTGGGGTTGGGGTTGGGGTTAGGGTTAGGGTTGGGGTTAGGGTTGGGGTTAGGGTTGGGGTTGGGGTTAAGGTTAGGGTTAGGGTTGGGGTTGGGGTTAGGGTTAGGGTTGGGGTTGGGGTTGGGGATAGGGTTGGGGTTGGGGCTAGGGTTGAGGTTAGGGTTAGGGTTGGGGTTGGGGTTAGGGTTAGGGTTGGGGTTGGGGTTAGGATTAGGGTTAGGGTTGGGGTTGGGGTTAGGGTTAAGGTTAGGGTTAGGGTTGGGGTTGGGGTTTGGGTTACTGTTAAGGTTTGAGATTAGGGTTAGGGTTAGGGTTGGGGTTGGGGTTAAGGTTAGGGTTAGGGTTGGGGTTGGGGTTGGGGTTAGGGTTGGGGTTGGGGTTGGGGTTAGGGTTAGGGTTGGGGTTCGGGTTGGGGTTGGGGTTAAGGTTAGGGTTAGGGTTGGGGTTAGGGTTGGGGTTGGGGTTTAAGGATTAGGGTTAGGGTTAGGGTTGGGGTTAGGGTTAGGGTTGGGGTTGGGGTTGGGGTTGGGGTTAGGGTTAGGGTTGGGGTTGGGGTTAGGATTAGGGTTAGGGTTAGGATTAGGGTTAGGGTTGGGGTTGGGGTTGCGGTTAGTGTTAGGGTTAAGGTTAGGGTTGGGGTTGGGGTTGGGGTTAGGGTTAAGGTTTGAGATTAGGGTTAGGGTTAGGGTTGGGGTTGGGGTTGGGGTTAGTTTAGAGACTTGAAACTTTGGCTACCCCCCCTATTTCATGGGCGCTGAGTGCACTCGTGCTAGTTTCGTTGCGTTCGGACGTCAGGAACCCTTAGATCTTAAGCAATTGTGTGCCTATTCTTTTTTCCTTAGGTGCTCATTAGTTGAGACTTCGCCTACCCCCCTATTTATGGCCCTGCACTTTCCATTGGTACCAAGACGGAGTCTCTACGACGTTCCTATCAAAAGTTATGGCCTATTTAAAATAGGGTTAAGGTTTGAGATTAGGGTTAGGGTTAGGGTTGGGGTTCGGGTTAGGGTTAGGGTTGGGGTTAGGGTTAGGGTTAGGGTTGGGGTTGGGGTTAGGGTTAGGGTTAGGGTTAGGGTTGGGGTTGGGGTTGGGGTTAGGGTTAAGGTTAGGGTTAGGGTTGGGGTTGGGGTTTGGGTTACTGTTAAGGTTTGAGATTAGGGTTAGGGTTAGGGTTGGGGTTGGGGTTGGGGTTAGTTTAGAGACTTGAAACTTTGGCTACCCCCCCTATTTCATGGGCACTGAGTGCACTCGTGCTAGTTTCGTTGCGTTCGGACGTCAGGAACCCTTTGATCTTAAGCAATTGTGTGCCTATTCTTTTTTCCTTAGGTGCTCATTAGTTGAGATTTCGCCTACCCCCCTATTTATGGCCCTGCACTTTCCATTGGTACCAAGACGGAGTCTCTACGACGTTCCTATCAAAAGTTATGGCCTATTTAAAATAGGGTTAAGGTTTGAGATTAGGGTTAGGGTTAGGGTTGGGGTTAGGGTTAGGGTTAGGGTTGGGTTTTTGGGTTTGGGTTGGGGTTAGGGTTTTGGGTTAAACTTGGTTGTTGCACTGGCCTAGGGTATTGTATAGAAGAAAGAAAAGGGGAAAGGGTGGAGAGGGAGAAATATATAAGAAAACAAAAAGAATAAGAAGGTTGGGGTTAGGGTTAGGGTTAGGGTTGGGGTTGGGGTTAGGGTTAGGGTTGGGGTTAGGTTTGGGGTTTAGGTTGGGGTTAGGGTTTTGGGTTAAACTTGTTTTTTGCACTGGCCTAGAGTGTTGTATAGAAGAAAGAAAAGGGGAAAGGGTGGAGAGGGATAAAAATTTAAGAAAACAAAAAGAATAAGAAGAGTAAAGGTGGTGATTTTTTTATGGGGGGGGGGGGGGGTAACCTGAGTATAGGTAGGGTGGGGGTTGAACCTAGGGCTACCGGTTGGAAGCCTGCCAATAGCCTTCAGCCATTGTCCTCTAGAGTAAAGTTGTGATTGTTTTTTTTGGGGAGGGAGGGGAGGTAACCTGAGTAGGGGTAGGGTGGGGATTGAACCTAGGGCTACTGGTTGGCAGCCTGCCGACTTATGCCTTGAGCTATTGTGATGGTGGTGAAGAAAACATTCACCACCTTTACTCTTCTGGAAGAGTAAAGGTGGTGAAAGTTTTCTTTATGGGTGGGTGGGGAGAAAGGTGACCTGAGAATGGGTAGGGTTGGGATTGAACCTAGGGCTACTGGTTGACAGCCTGCCGACTTAAGCCTTGAGCCATTGTCCTCAAAGTTAGGGTTAGGGTTAGGGTTGGTGTTGGGGTTAGGGTTTAGGGCTTAGGGTTAGTTTAGAGACTTGAAACTTTGGCTACCCCCCCTATTTCATGGGCGCTGAGTGCACTCGTGCTAGTTTCGTTGCGTTCGGACGTCAGGAACCCTTTGATCTTAAGCAATTGTGTGCCTATTCTTTTTTCCTTAGGTGCTCATTTGTTGAGACTTCGACTACTCCCCTAAAAAACAAAAAGAAGAGTAAAGGTGTTGATTGTTTTTTTTGGGGGGGAGGTATGTAACCTGAGTATGGATAGGGTGGGGATTGAACCTAGGGCTACTGGTTGGCAGCCGACCGACTTAAGCCTTGAGCTATTGTCCTCAAGAATGGGGGTGGTGAATGTTTTATTTCTTGGTGGGGGGGGAGGAAGGTAACTTGAGTAGAAGTAGGGTTGGGATTGAACCTAGGGCTACTGGTTGAGAGCCTGCCGACTTAAGCCTTGAGCAACTGTCCTCAAGGGTGTTAGGGTTAGTTTAGAGACTTGAAACTTTGGCTATCCCCCCTATTTCATGGGCGCTGAGTGCACTCGTGCTAGTTTTGTTGCGTTCGGACGTCAGGAACCCTTTGATCTTAAGCAATTGTGTGCCTATTTTTTTTCCTTTAGGTGCTCATTTGTTGAGACTTCGCCTACCCCCCTATTTATGGCCCTGCGCTTTCCATTGGTACCAAGACGGAGTCTCTACGACGTTCCTATCATCTATCCCCTATCATAAATAGGGTTAAGGTTTGAGATTAGGGTTAGGGTTAGGGTTGGGGTTAGGGTTAGGGTTAGGGTTGGGTTTTTGGGTTTGGGTTGGGGTTAGGGTTTTGGGTTAAACTTGGTTGTTGCACTGGCCTAGGGTATTGTATAGAAGAAAGAAAAGGGGAAAGGGTGGAGAGGGAGAAATATATAAGAAAACAAAAAGAATAAGAAGGGGGAGGAGAGGGGAGGAGAGGGGAGGTAACCTGAGTAGGGGTAGGGTGGGGATTGAACCTAGGGCTACTGGTTGGCAGCCTGCCGACTTATGCCTTGAGCTATTGTGATGGTGGTGAAGAAAACATTCACCACCTTTACTCTTCTGGAAGAGTAAAGGTGGTGAAAGTTTTCTTTATGGGTGGGGGGGGAGAAAGGTGACCTGAGAATGGGTAGGGTTGGGATTGAACCTAGGGCTACTGGTTGACAGCCTGCCGACTTAAGCCTTGAGCCATTGTCCTCAAAGTTAGGGTTAGGGTTAGGGTTGGTGTTGGGGTTAGGGTTTAGGGCTTAGGGTTAGTTTAGAGACTTGAAACTTTGGCTATCCCCCCTATTTCATGGGCGCTGAGTGCACTCGTGCTAGTTTCGTTGCGTTCGGACGTCAGGAACCCTTAGATCTTAAGCAATTGTGTGCCTATTCTTTTTTCCTTAGGTGCTCATTAGTTGAGACTTCGCCTACCCCCCTATTTATGGCCCTGCACTTTCCATTGGTACCAAGACGGAGTCTCTACGACGTTCCTATCAAAAGTTATGGCCTATTTAAAATAGGGTTAAGGTTTGAGATTAGGGTTAGGGTTAGGGTTGGGGTTCGGGTTAGGGTTAGGGTTGGGGTTAGGGTTAGGGTTAGGGTTGGGGTTGGGGTTAGGGTTAGGGTTAGGGTTAGGGTTGGGGTTGGGGTTGGGGTTAGGGTTAAGGTTAGGGTTAGGGTTGGGGTTGGGGTTTGGGTTACTGTTAAGGTTTGAGATTAGGGTTAGGGTTAGGGTTGGGGTTGGGGTTGGGGTTAGTTTAGAGACTTGAAACTTTGGCTACCCCCCCTATTTCATGGGCACTGAGTGCACTCGTGCTAGTTTCGTTGCGTTCGGACGTCAGGAACCCTTTGATCTTAAGCAATTGTGTGCCTATTCTTTTTTCCTTAGGTGCTCATTAGTTGAGATTTCGCCTACCCCCCTATTTATGGCCCTGCACTTTCCATTGGTACCAAGACGGAGTCTCTACGACGTTCCTATCAAAAGTTATGGCCTATTTAAAATAGGGTTAAGGTTTGAGATTAGGGTTAGGGTTAGGGTTGGGGTTAGGGTTAGGGTTAGGGTTGGGTTTTTGGGTTTGGGTTGGGGTTAGGGTTTTGGGTTAAACTTGGTTGTTGCACTGGCCTAGGGTATTGTATAGAAGAAAGAAAAGGGGAAAGGGTGGAGAGGGAGAAATATATAAGAAAACAAAAAGAATAAGAAGGTTGGGGTTAGGGTTAGGGTTAGGGTTGGGGTTGGGGTTAGGGTTAGGGTTGGGGTTAGGTTTGGGGTTTAGGTTGGGGTTAGGGTTTTGGGTTAAACTTGTTTTTTGCACTGGCCTAGAGTGTTGTATAGAAGAAAGAAAAGGGGAAAGGGTGGAGAGGGATAAAAATTTAAGAAAACAAAAAGAATAAGAAGAGTAAAGGTGGTGATTTTTTTATGGGGGGGGGGGGGGTAACCTGAGTATAGGTAGGGTGGGGGTTGAACCTAGGGCTACCGGTTGGAAGCCTGCCAATAGCCTTCAGCCATTGTCCTCTAGAGTAAAGTTGTGATTGTTTTTTTTGGGGAGGGAGGGGAGGTAACCTGAGTAGGGGTAGGGTGGGGATTGAACCTAGGGCTACTGGTTGGCAGCCTGCCGACTTATGCCTTGAGCTATTGTGATGGTGGTGAAGAAAACATTCACCACCTTTACTCTTCTGGAAGAGTAAAGGTGGTGAAAGTTTTCTTTATGGGTGGGTGGGGAGAAAGGTGACCTGAGAATGGGTAGGGTTGGGATTGAACCTAGGGCTACTGGTTGACAGCCTGCCGACTTAAGCCTTGAGCCATTGTCCTCAAAGTTAGGGTTAGGGTTAGGGTTGGTGTTGGGGTTAGGGTTTAGGGCTTAGGGTTAGTTTAGAGACTTGAAACTTTGGCTACCCCCCCTATTTCATGGGCGCTGAGTGCACTCGTGCTAGTTTCGTTGCGTTCGGACGTCAGGAACCCTTTGATCTTAAGCAATTGTGTGCCTATTCTTTTTTCCTTAGGTGCTCATTTGTTGAGACTTCGACTACTCCCCTAAAAAACAAAAAGAAGAGTAAAGGTGTTGATTGTTTTTTTTGGGGGGGAGGTATGTAACCTGAGTATGGATAGGGTGGGGATTGAACCTAGGGCTACTGGTTGGCAGCCGACCGACTTAAGCCTTGAGCTATTGTCCTCAAGAATGGGGGTGGTGAATGTTTTATTTCTTGGTGGGGGGGGAGGAAGGTAACTTGAGTAGAAGTAGGGTTGGGATTGAACCTAGGGCTACTGGTTGAGAGCCTGCCGACTTAAGCCTTGAGCAACTGTCCTCAAGGGTGTTAGGGTTAGTTTAGAGACTTGAAACTTTGGCTATCCCCCCTATTTCATGGGCGCTGAGTGCACTCGTGCTAGTTTTGTTGCGTTCGGACGTCAGGAACCCTTTGATCTTAAGCAATTGTGTGCCTATTTTTTTTCCTTTAGGTGCTCATTTGTTGAGACTTCGCCTACCCCCCTATTTATGGCCCTGCGCTTTCCATTGGTACCAAGACGGAGTCTCTACGACGTTCCTATCAAAAGTTATGGCCTATTTAAAATAGGGTTAAGGTTTGAGATTAGGGTTAGGGTTAGGGTTGGGGCTAGGGTAGGTTTAGGGTTGGGGTTAGGGTTAGGGTTGGGGTTAGGGTTAGGGTTGGGGTTGGGGTTGGGGTTAGGGTTAGGGTTGGGGTTGGGGTTAGGGTTAGGGTTGGGGTTAGGGTTAGGGTTAGCGTTGGGGTTGGGGTTAAGGTTAGGGTTAGGGTTAGGGTTGGGGTTGGGGTTAGGGTTAGGGTTAAGGTTTGAGATTAGGGTTAGGGTTAGGGTTTAAGGATTAGGGTTAGGGTTAGGGTTGGGGTTAGGGTTAGGGTTGGGGTTGGGGTTAGGGTTGGGGTTAGGGTTAGGGTTGGGGTGGGGTTGGGGTTAGGGTTAGGGTTGGGGTTAGGGTTAGGGTTAGGGTGGGGTAAGGGTGGGGTTAGGGTTAGGGTTGGGGTTAGGGTTAGGGTTAGGGTTGGGGTTGGGATTAGGGTTAGGGTTGGGATTAGGGTTAGGGTTGGGGTTAGGGTTGGTGTAGGGGTTAGGGTTAGGGTGGGGTTAGGGTTAGGGTTGGGGTTAGGGTTAGGGTTGGGGTTAGGGTTAGGGTTAGGGTTGGGGTTAGGGTTAGGGTTGGGGTTAGGGTGAGGTTAGGGTTAGGGTTGGGGTTGGGGTTGGGGTTGGGGTTGGGGTTAGGGTTAGGGTTGGGGTTGGGGTTAGGGTTAGGGTTGGGGTTCGGGTTAGGGTTAGGGTTGGGGTTAGGGTTAGGGTTAGGGTTGGGGTTGGGGTTAGGGTTAGGGTTAGGGTTAGGGTTGGGGTTGGGGTTGGGGTTAGGGTTAAGGTTAGGGTTAGGGTTGGGGTTGGGGTTTGGGTTACTGTTAAGGTTTGAGATTAGGGTTAGGGTTAGGGTTGGGGTTGGGGTTGGGGTTAGTTTAGAGACTTGAAACTTTGGCTACCCCCCCTATTTCATGGGCACTGAGTGCACTCGTGCTAGTTTCGTTGCGTTCGGACGTCAGGAACCCTTTGATCTTAAGCAATTGTGTGCCTATTCTTTTTTCCTTAGGTGCTCATTAGTTGAGATTTCGCCTACCCCCCTATTTATGGCCCTGCACTTTCCATTGGTACCAAGACGGAGTCTCTACGACGTTCCTATCAAAAGTTATGGCCTATTTAAAATAGGGTTAAGGTTTGAGATTAGGGTTAGGGTTAGGGTTGGGGTTAGGGTTAGGGTTAGGGTTGGGTTTTTGGGTTTGGGTTGGGGTTAGGGTTTTGGGTTAAACTTGGTTGTTGCACTGGCCTAGGGTATTGTATAGAAGAAAGAAAAGGGGAAAGGGTGGAGAGGGAGAAATATATAAGAAAACAAAAAGAATAAGAAGGTTGGGGTTAGGGTTAGGGTTAGGGTTGGGGTTGGGGTTAGGGTTAGGGTTGGGGTTAGGTTTGGGGTTTAGGTTGGGGTTAGGGTTTTGGGTTAAACTTGTTTTTTGCACTGGCCTAGAGTGTTGTATAGAAGAAAGAAAAGGGGAAAGGGTGGAGAGGGATAAAAATATAAGAAAACAAAAAGAATAAGAAGAGTAAAGGTGGTGATTTTTTTATGGGGGGGGGGGTAACCTGAGTATAGGTAGGGTGGGGGTTGAACCTAGGGCTACCGGTTGGAAGCCTGCCAATAGCCTTCAGCCATTGTCCTCTAGAGTAAAGTTGTGATTGTTTTTTTTGGGGAGGGAGGGGAGGTAACCTGAGTAGGGGTAGGGTGGGGATTGAACCTAGGGCTACTGGTTGGCAGCCTGCCGACTTATGCCTTGAGCTATTGTGATGGTGGTGAAGAAAACATTCACCACCTTTACTCTTCTGGAAGAGTAAAGGTGGTGAAAGTTTTCTTTATGGGTGGGGGGGGAGAAAGGTGACCTGAGAATGGGTAGGGTTGGGATTGAACCTAGGGCTACTGGTTGACAGCCTGCCGACTTAAGCCTTGAGCCATTGTCCTCAAAGTTAGGGTTAGGGTTAGGGTTGGTGTTGGGGTTAGGGTTTAGGGCTTAGGGTTAGTTTAGAGACTTGAAACTTTGGCTACCCCCCCTATTTCATGGGCGCTGAGTGCACTCGTGCTAGTTTCGTTGCGTTCGGACGTCAGGAACCCTTTGATCTTAAGCAATTGTGTGCCTATTCTTTTTTCCTTAGGTGCTCATTTGTTGAGACTTCGACTACTCCCCTAAAAAACAAAAAGAAGAGTAAAGGTGTTGATTGTTTTTTTTGGGGGGGAGGTATGTAACCTGAGTATGGATAGGGTGGGGATTGAACCTAGGGCTACTGGTTGGCAGCCGACCGACTTAAGCCTTGAGCTATTGTCCTCAAGAAGAATGATGGTGGTGAATGTTTTATTTCTTGGTGGGGGGGGAGAAAGGTAACTTGAGTAGAAGTAGGGTTGGGATTGAACCTAGGGCTACTGGTTGAGAGCCTGCCGACTTAAGCCTTGAGCAACTGTCCTCAAGGGTGTTAGGGTTAGTTTAGAGACTTGAAACTTTGGCTATCCCCCCTATTTCATGGGCGCTGAGTGCACTCGTGCTAGTTTTGTTGCGTTCGGACGTCAGGAACCCTTTGATCTTAAGCAATTGTGTGCCTATTTTTTTTCCTTTAGGTGCTCATTTGTTGAGACTTCGCCTACCCCCCTATTTATGGCCCTGCGCTTTCCATTGGTACCAAGACGGAGTCTCTACGACGTTCCTATCAAAAGTTATGGCCTATTTAAAATAGGGTTAAGGTTTGAGATTAGGGTTAGGGTTAGGGTTGGGGTTAGGGTTAGGGTTAGGGTTGGGGTTAGGGTTAGGGTTAGGGTTGGGGTTGGGGTTGGGGTTGGGGTTAGGGTTAGGGTTGGGGTTGGGGTTAGGGTTAGGGTTGGGGTTAGGGTTAGGGTTAGCGTTGGGGTTGGGGTTAAGGTTAGGGTTAGGGTTAGGGTTGGGGTTGGGGTTAGGGTTAGGGTTAGGGTTAGGGTTAGGGTTAGGGCTAGGGTTGGGGTTGGGGTTGCGGTTAGGGTTGGGGTTGGGGTTGGGGTTAGGGTTAAGGTTTGAGATTAGGGTTAGGGTTAGGGTTGGGGTTGGGGTTGGGGTTAGTTTAGAGACTTGAAACTTTGGCTACCCCCCCTATTTCATGGGCGCTGAGTGCACTCGTGCTAGTTTCGTTGCGTTCAGACGTCAGGAACCCTTTGATATTAAGCAATTGTGTGCCTATTTTTTTTTCCTTAGGTGCTCATTTGTTGAGACTTCGCCTACCCCCCTATTTATGGCCCTGCACTTTCCATTGGTACCAAGACGGAGTCTCTACGACGTTCCTATCAAAAGTTATGGCCTATTTAAAATAGGGTTAAGGTTTGAGATTAGGGTTAGGGTTAGGG
>NC_139848.1:5871030-5898530 GCF_963691815.1 Echiichthys vipera | reverse complement strand
GCACGCGGGTTAGGAAGGTACGTCACCCCCCTCTGGTGTTCACTGTCATTTGTTCCCAGGATCATTTCACCTGTGCTGTGTGTTTGTGTCTTTCAGAGCGCAGAGCTGGACTGTGAGGAGGGACTTGGCAACGTGGCCCAGAAACAGAAGATCTCACCAAGGTCCACAAGCAGGTGAATGACTCAAAATATGACGACTACACAAGAGATGAGAAATCAAAAGGTTCCTACCCTCACCTGTGGTTATGAAAGCTGGGTTAGGACCCAAAGAACCAGGTCCAGGTCCAAGCGTGTGAAATGTGTTTCCTCAGGAGGGGGTCTGGAGTCTCCCTTAGAGAGAGGGGGAGAAGTTCAGCATCCGTGAGGAACTCGGAGTAGAGCCGCTGCTCCTTTGTGTTGAAAGGAGCCAGTTGAGGTGGTTCAGGATCATCTGGTCTGGATGAACCCTGGGCGCCTCCCTAGGGAGGTGTTACAGGCACGTCCAGCTGGGAGGAGGCCTCGGGGAAGACCCAGGACCAGGTGGAGAGATTAGATCTCCACACTGGCCTGGGAACGCCTCAGGATCCCCCAGTTAGAGCTGGTTAATGTGGCCCGGGAAAGGGAAGTTTGGGGTCCCCTGCTGGAGCTGCTGCCCCCGAGACCTGACCCCCGATGAGCGGTTGAAGATGAGATGAGATGAATAATCCATCAATTACAACAAATCAAACAACCAAAACACACTAATTGACCCATTGTGGGCCCAGGTTAATGCACGCATTTGTATTATTAGATCGTTTTTAATCTCATTTTTGCACATGTAATGTCATATTGATTGATTTATGTGTTTTTTTGGGATTTTACATCCTCTGCAGCAGAACACAACAGCCTGTTTAGTTGTCAGTGTAGGGTCCTGCACATCCAGCAGAGGCCACTGTTGGACCAGAAAACACAAAGTGTGGAGAATCACACTCACAGAAATACTCTGGAGCTCATTTCCCCTTTTTGTAAAACGTCTGAATACCTACGGCCATGTCATGCTTCGTTTTTGAATACATTTGCTAAAATTTCCTTTTAAATGTACAATATGCAAAAAAGCATCATTTAAATATTTAAAACGTATGCAAATAAATGTTTTTAAATATATGTATCAATCCAAACATATGTAAAGTACTCATGATGCAAAATAATATATATATGTTGTGATTGAGTCAACAGTTCCCTGCTCCAGTTCTGATTACATCCTTTTTTAAAAACATGTTTATTCACACACAAAACACTGATGTCAAAGTTTAAGAAAAACAAGAAATGACTGGAACTCATGTTTGTTTCCCCACAACCTTTATTCATTTTTTTGGTCTTTCTTTTGCTCGTAGTAATAAAAACAACATAATAATGGTACAACAGCACGTCTCAGGGTATTCTACAGCATTAAAGCATCCATTTAGGGCGCCCTCCCACTGTGCGTGCGTCCCGTGCCCCGTGCTTTAGGGTCCTTGTCCCCCCCTCCAGGCCCGTTTGTACTCACACTACCTGGGCCTCGGAGAATGCTTCTTGCTGCCTATACGTCATCACGCCGTAACACGTCACACGCATTGATGACGTCATGGCGATGCGTGGCTTTGTTTCCAGATCTTTCCGTAGACCTCAGAGTTTTTGTGCGTCTTGTCGACTGTTTTTGAGTCTTGTCATCGACCAAATCTACAGTAAACACTCCACGTCCGCATCACACCAACGTGAACCTTTCACCAGCATTGTTTGAAATGTCCGCGCATGGTCCCTCCTTCTTTTTTCTACGTCCCAACAGGCGCACAGGAAATGACCTCAGAACCGCCGTAGGCCTTGTGCTCGTACACGTGCGCACGCTCGTGCTCGTGCACGTGCAAACGTGCTTTACTAAAGCCCACCTCTCCCAAACGGGCCGTGGACGGCAAGCGTGCCGCTCCTAGACGTGGTACGGTTGCACTCACACTGGTCAAAGGAACCAGACTTTAGCCGTGAAATGTGCTGGGGCACATGACGGAGGCACAGTGGGAGGGCGCCCTAAGATCTGATTGCACAGTTAAAAGCGGGGTCAGGCTGGCCCAAGTGTTCTACCGTCGACCCCTTCCCCTACTGGTCCCTCTGACGCCTATCCCACTGCACTGGGTGGTGACGAACAAATGGTGTCATAGTGTAACTTCTGCCTCACTGCTGCCTTTTGTGCCAACCCTTAAGACCGTCGACCCATCTCCCTTTAACATTGTCACTGGCCCTTTAGCAAACTACCGACTGCGCTCCAAACACACAAATCAAACATGTAACGAGGTCGAATTAGCCAACGTGAATAAAAAACACCCGTGTTTGGACATGCGATGCCTCTTATAAAGCATCAAACCAGCCCCTAAACGCACATGAATACACACCTGAGTCATCAAGACCTCACTAATTGTTCTCTCCGCCCTCCACCTCCATCGATTTCCCTGCTAATGAGATCAATAAAGCGAATTATAAACAGGACACACACACACACACACCCTGACTTTCTAAGATCACAGCTCGCTCTAATTCCTCCTCTCTCTCCAACAAGGCTGAGTCACCTGAACGTCTCTTACCCACACACACTTCTCATCCATAAAACAAGGGCCTGCTGATCATTTCCCTCTTACTTATTCCTCCGTCTCCTCGCTGTTCCTCAGGTAACGGACGACGAGCAGCTGCCAAACAACAGGCTTCTCCTCAAGCTGCTTAACCCACTCCACTCCGCTGTCTCACTGTACCTGAAGGACAATAACTTAGAAAGTTCGAGCGCTGCAAAGCATAAGAAGTTTAAAGTTCTGTGCTATTAATGAAGAGTGAGTCTCAGCTTCAGCTCATTTACTCTTTTTCCTTACTGCACTTTTATTGCCTTATATTTGCATCTATACCCTGATTTCATTTAGTTTCCATACTTTGGTTGATGTTGTTCCATCACTTGTCTTGTGAATCAACTCAAATGCCACAGCTCTGGAAGTGTAGCTATGGTTCAGGTAAAGATTTGGAGCGATTGGACCTCGAGTCACAATGGCTGCCTTTTATATTTCTAACTTTGTGAGAGACACAGTTCAAGAGAAGCATGCTTTGAGTTGTGACACTGTGTTACTGGACTGCTCAGTTGCCATGGATATGCGTCTGTTGAGTTAGAGTCGTGAGTCGGAGGACCTTGGGGTAGGATTGTTGTTGCGTCGCACAAAAGCTACAACATCTTAGATTTTCTATCTGCACAGTTTCACACAGCAAAGACTGGAGTCTGTTGACCTCTGACCTCCAGATATGTGAATGAATTGGGCTCTGTGCCCTTTACACACATTCAATAAGGGGGTTTCTGCTCACTTTTACTGAAAGTCTATTAAATGTCAAAGGTTTTTGAGCCCAAATCACAGCATGGACTCTTCTACGCTGTTCCTCGAGGTCCTAATGTGAGATTCTGGAAGATTTTGGACCATTTTCATTCTTTCTTTAGGGCTAAATCGTGGTTTTCATCCCTAAACAGTTGGGTTAACGTCCAATCCTTCTGCGGCTGTGGATCCGTGGGAGAGTGGGTCGTCCTCCATTTGAGAGATCGGCGGTTGGATCCCCAGCCAAGACACTGAACCCCGAATTGCTCCTCATGCTGTGCATGGGTGTGTAAATGTGGTGTGAACGGTTAGATTAGACAGTAACACCAGAACCTGCAGCACCCGATCCAGTAACACCAGAACCTGCACCACCCCCTCCAGAGGTACCAGAACCTGCAGCACCCGCTCCAGAGGTACCAGAACCTGCACCACCCGCTCCAGAAACACCAGAACCTGCAGCACCCGCTCCAGAAACACCAGAACCTGCTCCAGAAACACCAGAACCTGCAGCACACACTCCAGAAACAGCAGAACCTGCAGCACCCGCTCCAGAAACACCAGAACCTGCACCACCCGCTCCAGAAACACCAGAACCTGCTCCAGAAACACCAGAACCTGCACCACCCGCTCCAGAAACACCAGAACCTGCTCCAGAAACACCAGAACCTGCTCCAGAAACACCAGAACCTGCAGCACCCACTCCAGAAACACCAGAACCTGCACCACCCGCTCCAGAAATACCAGAACCTGCAGCACCCGCTCAAGAAAAACACCAGAACCTGCACCACCCGCTCCAGAAACACCAGAACCTGCTCCAGAAACACCAGAACCTGCACCACCCGCTCCAGAAACACCAGAACCTGCTCCAGAAACACCAGAACCTGCAGCACCCACTCCAGAAACACCAGAACCTGCACCACCCGCTCCAGAAATACCAGAACCTGCAGCACCCGCTCAAGAAAAACACCAGAACCTGCACCACCTGCTCCAGAAACACCAGACCCTGCTCCAGAAACACCAGAACCTGCTCCAGAAATACCAATATACAACCCGATACAGCAGCAATTCCCCAGCTTGGGATCAATAAAGTATATCAGTCCTCTTCCACTCGGACAACAACACTCACGTCACTTCCTTGGTGTCGTGTTTCTGCGTTAGAACCAGAAGAATCTGATCTCTGCTGTTTGAGCCCCAGAGGTGAGCAGGCGTCACACACTTGTGCGTCTCGGACAAACAGGACTCTGGCATTTCTCTTCTTTCTGGCTCCACAACAGATTCTCATTCTGCACGTCCTGTGGTGGGTTCAAGTCCATATGAGAAGTGGACACATTAACGCTAAATGAATGTTAGTCTGACCCGTGTTTGTAGCACAGTTTTTGCTTATTTGATCATTTTTCTCCGGGTGAACACTTATTGTATTGATTTGAATGTAATGTTATTGAATGTAATGTAAGTGCGTGCACCTGCTGTTCCCATGGACACAATGAGACTTCGCCATGACAACAGAGAAACATCCCCGAGGCTCCAAAATGACGGAGGAGATAAAGGACTTTTCCCTCTTTCGCTCAAGAGCTCTTTACGTTCTAAAGACCCACAAGATGAAACCATTGTTCACACACACACACACACACACACACACACGTCCTCCAAAAGCTCTGGAAACCAACAGCAGGTGAGACAGGCCGACGGCTCGTCCCAGAGCTTTTCCTCTCACCACCTGTTTTGCATTTTCAAAAGCGTTTCAAAGCGGAGCCACTTTGTCCCTAATCAAGGAATGAAAGAGCGGTGCGTGACATGACATCTTTGTTTTCATCAGCTGCAGCAGGATAACTCTGTTTTACAGCTGTTACATCAAACTGTTCACATCTACTTTTCCTCAGTTCAGCTTTTCACGCAGAAGCTTCCCACAGTTTTGTCAGTGAGAAGAAAACTCTTCTGCATCCTGAGAGAAACAGCCAGGGTAGAGGGCTTTGTGACGCGCTTTTCTCTCCATATGAACACTTTTCAGTGCAAAGGGGAATCTGTGAACACAACACAAGACACACACACACCACTGAGTCTGGAGCTGGATCCAGGATACCAGGAGGAATGTTGAGGGTGAGTCATCGAGAGGCGAAGGACGTCTCTGTCAAGGTGGCCTGTCCTGTGAGGATGAATCATTATGTGCTTTAATTAAAGGACATTAAAGTGTGTGTGTGTGTGTGTGTGTGTGTTGAGAAACGTGTGCACCCGGTGCCGTTCTCTCACCCAGGGCGTCAGATACCCCCGTTTGATCACAGCCGTGCGTGTTAAACGCTCCAGGACTTAAACTACCTCTGTGTGCGGTGATGGTGCACGCTCAGAGCAGGTGCTCCAGGATTTACTCCACCTAAGGAGGCAGGTTAGGCTGTTGCATGGGCCAAACAAACACCGATCTCTCACCCAGGAGGCTGTGGTTACGAACTCACCTCTTTCAACGACACTGTGACGGTGCGCCTTTGAACGGCCGTCACTCTCTCTCTCAGAGAGGGCCGGTGGAGAGAGGGCCGGTGGAGAGAGCGCCGGTGTTGTGCCGTGTTCAGCCCCCCTGCCGTGAAACGCACCCCCTCGCATTACGGGTGATATTCTGGATCAGAAGGCTGCTGTTTCCACCTATAGGAGCAGTTTATTTACAGGTAACCACATTAAAAACACACTTTTGAACCTGTGAACTGCAAGAAAAGCTGGGATTATATTCAGGAAACGCTGAGTCAGACACATCCAACTTGCTCCAAAGATCCATTTCATTAATTTTATAATTATGGCTGCAGTATATTTACACTGAACACACAGAGAGGTGTTGTTTTGTGTTCGTTATCATCAGAGTTTGTGATTTTAAACTCTTTAAAATAGTTTAAAGACTGTAAGGAACCAATGTTCTGACCGCTGAGGGTTACCTGTATATAAACTGCTCCTATAGATGGAAACAACAGCCTTCTGATCCACAATATCACCTTTAATGTGAGGGGGTGCGTTTCACAGCAGGGGGGCTGAACACGCACCACACCGGTGTGGGAGCGCGCGCTGCGCTCTCATTGTTCCGGCGGAGCCAAGCAGCAGTGACACCAGCTCACGCGCATTTCCCTGAACCCTGTTTGCCCACCTTAGGTCGTCGAGGGTGCACACACACATATACACACACACATATATACACACACATACACACACACATACACGCACACACACGCTCACCTGTTGTTGCTGCAGAGGTCTGTCTCGGGTCCACGGGCCAAACCGAGGCAGTTCCGGGTCATGACATAAATAGCATTGGTCGGCGCGCTTCAATGGGTCAGCTGACCGCGGACTACACTAATAATATGATTTAGGATGATCGTATGGGGAATTGAGGTGTTCTGTGTGAACAATGGCACAGCTGTATGGAGGGTTGTTAGTGCCACATACTGATGTAAGAGGTGATTGGGGTTTTTGTGTGTTTGGGTATTCTGTTTCCCTGTTTATGTGTTAAAACCCCTGTGCTGGGATAATTGGTTTGCCCGGGGGAGGGGCCAAGGGGTATATAAAGAAAGCTCAGCTCGCTTGAGAGGGGGGGCATTTGGCTGAGAGGCATGTGGGTCCTAATTGCTACTTTTGCTTTGCCACCTGTTGATACTTTTCTTTGGTTTCAATAAAAAAATCACCACACTGAAGTTTGCCGACTGGGCCGTCATCTATCCATCGCAAAGTCCGAACCCCGACAGACACACACTGTGTTACTGGACTTCTCAGTTGCCATGGAAATGCGTCTGTTGAGTTAGAGTCGTGAGTCGGAGGACCTTGGGGTAGGATTGTTGCGTCCCACAAAAGCTACAGCATCTTAGATTTTCTATCTCCACAGTTTCACACAGCAAAGACTGGAGTCTGTTTTCAAAGGGGTCCGTTGACCTCTGACCTCTGAAAGTCTATTAAATGTCAGAGGTTTTTGAGCCCAAATCACAGCATGGACTCTTCTACGGTGTTCCTCGAGGTCCTAATGTGCGATTCTGGAAGATTTTGGACCATTTTCATTCATTCTTTAGGGCTAAATCGTGGTTTTTATCCCTAAACAGTTGGGTTAACGTCCAATCCTTCTGCGGCTGTGGATCCGTGGAAGAGTGGGTCGTCCTCCATTTGAGAGATTGGCGGTTCAATCCCCAGCCAAGAAACTGAACCCTGAATTGCTCCTCGTGCTGCGCATGGGTGTGTAAATGTGGTGTGAACGGTTAGATTAGATGGTAACACCAGAACCTGCAGCACCCGATCCAGAAACACCAGAACCTGCAGCACCAGATCCAGAAACACCAGAACCTGCAGCACCCGCTACAGACACCAGAACCTGCAGCACCCGCTACAGACACCAGAACCCTCTCCAGATATCCCTTGGTCTTTTCTCCTGCGCAGAAACACAAAGTGGCTTTCACAACGTTTTAAATGTCCAGTTTTATTGAAACTTTGTGAAAGAAACAGATCTGAGACCTGGTGACACGTCAGTACAAATATATAAACTCTGCTCATATTGCAGACGGACAGGAACACGGCAGCAGTCACAGAACAAACTGAAACCAAACGAGGACTAACACTGAGATGAAAACTGAACAAAAGCTGATGGACTGCACGGGCTGAGATCACAAACTCAAAGACGAAACGCTGGAAAACACAAATGAAGGATAAAGGCTTCTTTAAATAGACATTTAACAAAGACTGGAGTTGTTTTTGGATACTTCATCTTCACAGTTTAAAGTGTTTCTTTTATTTAAGCCTGTCCTGAAGTTCACAGATATCGGACTATAACAGCTGATATGTCTTTAGTTTAAACACTGCCTATCCTGTAAAATGATAACTTTTATATTTCTGCTGCACACTGGAGATGTCAGGTAGTTTAAAAAAGCCAAAGTTGCAAAACATTTCATCTGTGTCAGCATGGTTACATCGGCTGAAACATGGTGGAAACCAAGAAAAGTACATAAGAATAACACTGTGGATTCTGCAAGTATAAAAAATAGAAGTATATCTTGCATAAACAGACATACTGTACCTTCACTTTACTACAGTTAGCATTGGGCTAACTCTGTTTGGCAAAGCTAATTACTGCAGACAAACCTCCTAATGTATGAATGTCTCACTTCCTCTTATCGGCTGAAACGACCCAGTACAAGTAAACTTCTCCAGTGAAACGATACCTGCGTTGGATTCTTTGTGAGAAAAAATACAAGTTGCGTGGTTTTGCTTGCAGCCAGACAGCACAAGCGTGCTTCGGTTGAATTTGACATGGGATTAGCTCGCCCCTGCAGCAGCTTCAGCTCACATAGTCTGTGGTGCGGTGGAGCGCGGTGAGTTTGACGTTGAGTTGGCGGTTCAGCGTGCAGAGATGCTTCCATTGACATGATGGGTATCGAATGAGGTAGAAAAAAGAAGGTATGAAACAAAGTACAGGGTATGAGGAGCTCTTACTGGTACTGGGATGGTCATTTTTGTAACAATACCCAGCCCTAGTGGGTACGTACTGCAGGGGTTGAGGTCTCTGATGTTGTCCTGAGGGGGGATGTGGAAATGGGAAGAACAAATCATACAAACTGTAATCAACTGTGTGAGAGACAGGAAGAGAACATGTGACCGTGTAGGACAGGGTTGTGTCTCGATGGTAACAAAGAAAGAAAGGGAAAAATAAGTACTGTAGATAGAACAAGATAGTACAGACGTGTGGTAAAGACAGAGGGGGAGAAGAGTAAAAAGAGAACAAGAGGCATGAAAAACAGAAAGAGGTCACTCCTCCAGTTTCACGTTTACTAATGCAATACCAGAAATCGTCCAGTGGCGTTTTAATCCGAGAAGAACCGATCGATACTCGCGATCCAAGACTCCAGACGAGAGACAGGGACGCACAGATCTGACCTGAAGGTAGAAGGTTTACAAGACACCCTGAAGAGTTCGGAGTCCTTAATGTCCTCCGGTCAAACGTCCAAAGACTAATCTACTGAGCTCCAGTGGTCCCACGATGAGCCCAAGTAGACAAATGTTCTCCAGGTGGATGAAAGTCTTCACACAGCGAAGTCTCCGTACCCGGTGGGACAGAAGGCGGCGCCGCGGAGCGTATCCAGGCAGTTGACGAGGATGAGCGTCCCCGTCAGGTGCTTCCACCTCTTGGTGATGGGGTTCCTCATCTTGTCCAGGCCGAGGTGGAGCTCCTGGATGACATCTCTGTAGCTGTCCCCCACGTGTGCGGCCCACGTCAGGAGGAAGTCATAGGCCGGCTTCCACATGGACTGAAGGGGAGGGGGGAGAGGACGGACCAAAATGTAAACAAAGCTAACTCACGGACTCCATGGCAACGTTATACTTCCTGTTTGAACACGCGGTGTCTCACCTCATTCTCCAGTAGACCGTTCCTGTCGCGGTGCGGAGCCTCGTAAGCTTCCATCTGCTGTCTGGACACTCGAGCAAGCTTCTCGGCCAGTTCCCTCCACCGGAACGCCACCTCCACCGCTGTGGTCAGCAAGACGAAGTCCAGGACCAGTCTGGCCACCAGACCTTGGCAGTCCATCTTCAGCAACGCCTGATGGGGGGAAGAGAGGAAGTCAACAATGGAAATAGGTTGAGTAAGTCGCCAAGTGTCTTTTTATATATAGTTCACTGTTCTTTGTTGATACACCAGCAGAAACATCGATGTGCAGGATATGGAAAGGTCTGACTCTGACCACACCTGCTGGTTACATTAAAAGACACAGATTCAGTACAGGTTCCTGCAGATTTCACAGCTCCTGAATGTTTTCTTGAGTCATCTTGAAAGAAATTACATTAACATGTAAAATTTTGGAGCATTCGTGATCTGGAAGGACCCCAGGAAGAGATAAAGATTTAGGTGTTATAATAATGAAATCCCCTTAGACGCCAGAGTAGTGGGACTGAATTCCCCAGTTAAATATGTCTGCGTGTTAAACAGAAGTGAGTTTCCCTATTCCAGTTGTTCCATTTGAATCCCCGTCGAGGCTAATTGGGTTAAACTGTCCACTATTTCACGAGAGATACAATAAAGGGTGAGAGAAGTCAACATTTGTGTAGGAAATAAAAGTGTGTTTATAGAATTCTACGGTTCATCCTGAAGCTCGCCACAGGGGCGTTTATGGCAAAGACAAAAGCTTCAAACACGAAAAAAGAACCTTCTTCATGGGTGAGTTCATGAATCTAATTATCCCGTAAGTAGTCATGACGACCCTCGGGCTGCTGCTGTAAACACACTCGGATAAACCGGTTAAATGAGGGTTCGAAAACACTGAGCATAAATAAAAGAAAAAGCACCGCAGGCAAGAAGAGACGGCCACGGAGGGTTTTTATTTATTTTTTCATCAAGAACAAAAAGTGTGTGTGTGTGTGTGTGCTTGTGCCTGTGTGTGTGTGTGCGCGCGCATCCAGTCCAGAGACAAGACGTTGGTTCAGAAAGAGCAGGGATATCTCTGCACACACACACACACACACACACACACACACACACACACACACACACACACACACACACACACACACACACACACACACACACACACACACACACACACACACACACACACACACACACACACACACACACACACACACACACACACACACACACACACACACACACACACACCCCTGAAAGTGATGCACTGTCCTGTGGTGACCTCCTTGTTAGAGCTCCGACTGCAGACGAGCTCACAGACGAGCTTCATCAGAGCGCTTTGGTTAAACCAATCATAATGTGACAAAGATGCACGCGTGCAGGTTTCCATAACACGCAGGACGTCCTCCTCAACTCCAGACGCTCTCTCTTCTGGTTCTCCGTTAGCAGAAGTTGTGGCTGTGCTATGGTGTAATATTCTTACTTACAGGTGAGACAAACGGAGGTTCTACCGTGTGTTTATTCATGTTCTTTGTGAGATACAGATGCTTTTCACTTTTGTGATTAATACTTTCCTACAGCTCATGTCTGATTCAGCTGTAGTAGCTTTGGTCTTTCATTTATGATCCAAGTATTTGTATTTTGAACGCAGCACCGTACATCAGTGAGTCTGTTGGCAGAAGCTTTCATTTCAAAGATAAAGCAGGAGGAACCTCATAATCACGTCATGTCCATTTATTAGAAGGACCTCTTCCTGCTTCCTCTCCGGTCCTTTATCGTCCACGCTCCTCATCATGAGCTGCAGCTCTGTAATGAAGTGAGATAACCTGGATAATCTACGACGTGCAGGTTGCTCTTCACAAACCAACACGAGGAATTCAGTGCTTCTGACACAGACACCACACACACACACACACCTCTTTCTCTCTGTCTGCTTCTATCTGTCTCTAGCACCTGGCCGACGAGCACTTTGGCCTTTCACTGGGACGTCTCCGACTGCTGATTCAGGCTTCACAAGTCTAATTATAGACACACACACACACACACACACACACACACACACACACAGGAAATGGGCATGATGGAGGATTAAAGCAGGAGACGCGACAGGAAGGAGTTTGTGTTTCAAAATAGAGGTCAGGAGGTCAGAAGAGTTTACATCATTTCCGACTGTGACGGTTAAGTTTTAACAACAAAACCGGGACCCATCCACCATCCCGACCCTCCTCCCTACGTGGACACACACACACACACACACACACTTCTACTACGTCGCCTGATGTCCTTCTTTGCTCTGTGGATTACAGATGAGTGACAGGACAGTCTGGTTGTTTTTTGAGAGTAGGAAAAACTCTTGATGTGAATTTTGCTTTTGGAGAGGAGGCGTCCCCCTGTGAGACACACGTTCTCCTCCTCAAGCTGCACCAGATGGAGGTCAAAGCTCAGTGTTTTGCTCAAGGACACTTTGGTTCCAGCTGAGACATTTACATTTCAGTCCCTCTCTTTAATGCATCAGACCTTCGTGGTGGTGATGAAGAGTTTGCTTTTTAATTCTTTGGTTGTTTTTTCAGGAATTGTGAATAAAACCGATGATTAATGCAACAACGTTGGTGCATGCGTGCTCTCTGTGAAACGGCGCCACAGCACGTTTGCTTTTCGTCTCCGTTTCCAGTCGGGCTTCAGTTGAAGCGTCCACTTTATTAAATAATAACATGACTCGGCTCTAAAAATAGAAAACAGTCTGCTGCTGAGAGACCTTAGTGTCTGAAAAATAGGAGAGAGCGGCGACCTGCAGGAAGCCCCGAGCAGACGGAGCTGACCGCTGATCAGGGGGAGGTGGAGCAATACTGACAGGTGGAGAAGAGAAAGAGAGGGAGAGAGATGATACAACAACAAAGTTTCATATATTCACTTCAAAACAACAAACTCTAGCTTTTAAAAATGCAGCATCTGCAGCCCTGAAAGTGACATTATAAATGTCGGGAGCTGAGCTTTTATATTAAAAAACAACGCACTACAACCAAGAAACAGTGATGAAAGCAGAGATAACGACAATATTTCATGATGTATTGATTCATTTCACAGCTTTACTTTCTAAACAGTCACATTTGTCTAAGACGTTAGCGATGCACCGTGCATGAGAAACTATTTCTGCGTATCTAATTAGACTTTATTTGACATCTCTGCCCACGTCTGCCTTCAGCTTTCTCTTCTTACTGTCTCGATGGACAGAAGCCAAATTCTCCTCATTGATTTCTTCATTTTTAAGTCGCAGCGGTCGAGTTTGAGGTGATTTCACAGCTCAGAATTCCCTTTCTTTCACGACAGATGGGTGCTTCCCTTGCATCTGCTGAGTTCAGACGCCTCACTTCGCTTCCCTTTGAACTCTGCTCTGTTGATTTGGTGCTTTTCCTGCAACTGTTTTAGCTTTAAATATCAACTCCTGCTCGTTCTGATGAGCCGCAGAGGAGCTCATGTTCCTCTGCACATTTCTAGTGTCTGGTCCAATACGCTTGCAGCAGATAATCAGGTTAAATACCCTCTGTGTGGTTACCATGCTGATTTTACCTGGCTGTCACAGGGGGGTCGAGGCGGCTGCACTTTGACACAGAAGTCTAATTTTATGACTTTTATGACTAAAGAGTCCAAGCAGGTGTTTGATTACGAGCCTGCAGGAGTGCTCCGCCCGTCTCTCTGCGTGGATCTATTATTAAACGACACTCTCCCGGCTCTCTCATTTGTCCCTTTCCTTCGTAACTCGAGCCTCGGCGTTAAAAGACCTTCCGGAGCGGTGTCGGGTGCCCCCCCCCCCCCAGGCCTCCAGCTCCGTCCTGATCAATGCCTGCTCACATTTCACGTGAGAACACCTGTCGTCTGGTGTGCAGGAGAGGAGGAGATGTGATGAGCTGGGCTAAACCCTGAAGAACAACCATGAGCGCTTTCATCTTTTTACGTTTCACACAGTCCAGAGCTGCACCTAAAGCCAGCAGGGTGACAGCAGCACAACTTTGAACTTTTGCATTTAGATTAAGATTTCTCAAAACCTCTCTGCTGCTGAGCCGATGAGCTCACCTCATTGTGCTGCAGACTGAAGACACCAAGATGAGCAGAGCTTTGTGAGTGATGCTGCTGTTCTACTCAAAAACATGCACACATACTGGGTGCACAGAAAAAGCCACAGTGAACAGGTTCGTCCTGCACCTCTGAGGGCAGAGACGCGGTCCACACAAGTACGTGGATGAGAAGGACGACTGGCACCAACGTGTCTCCCTTGAAGATACTCAACGTGCACTCAGAGCGTTTCCATGACCACAGAAAGTGAGCTTTCTGCATAACGCGGTGAATGAATGAAAGGGGGACACGGTGGGCTTAGAGCTGGCCTTTAATCATCTCTACGGTGAAGGTTGATGGTTGTGTTGAGGGTTTTTTGCTACTTCTCTGCAGCTCCGGGGCACAGCGATACTAGGAAATAACACTGTGGCATTTCAATTGCGCCGCTGTATAGGCTTACATAGGAAACAGTAAGCAGAGGTGTTTGGCGTGCTGCAGGCAGATGTTGCCCTTTAGGAAGTCAGGCAATCGAGAACAGGAAGTGCTTTCACTTCATCCAGAACATCAGCTGATAATGTCAAGATTTTGCCTTGACTAGAAGTGAAAACAGTGGATTTAAAACAAGGGCATGATGTGTGAAAAGGCACGAGGCGGAAATGTTCCATCCACAGTTTGTGGTTTTCAGGGGAATTACGCGACTACACAAATGAATGAAGTCAACGTAATGATGCGGGGACACAAAGACCACGCCTTGTTCATGTTACCAACTCTTTCTTTTCCATTTCCCTCCCACCAATCCCCTTTTTTTTGGTCCTCTCTCATTGCAGAAACCACAGGGAGGACAATGGAGCATTGCCCCCACTCACATGACACCTTCCAGGATACATCGATTCCCATTCCAGTGCCCTTGAGATGAGCTCACCTCGTCCCCTTCTGCTCCAACACGTCCTCCCAAATCAACAAGACACTTTTATTTGGAACAGTTGTGTGTGCGTTCTGTCCTCAGACACAAGGTCTTGACTGGATAAAAGCCTCATTATTAAAAGAATAAGTGCCTTGTTTGCTAATCGAGGATTTCTAAACGTAGGAATGTTTTATGAGTAACAACTATATCAGACAGGCTTTTTCTTTTCCTTTGAGGAGAACATTTAATCATTCAGGGCTGTGTGACTCACTGGACCTTGTTCCTGCAGCCTGATGACAATTTACTGCCGTCTGGGGAAAATGTCGCAGGGGACGCACACATTCACACATTCACACATTCACACACATCCTGGGGTGGTTTACGAGTCAACAACACAGCGAGCAGGAGACAAGTATTAAATAAAGATCCAGGAGAAAATCTATCTACTCTTCACTGATTAAAAGCTAAATTTTGACCTGAGTGAGTGATACTGGAACATCTGTTGCACATGTTTGACCGAACTGCCCAATTTGAAATACAATAATAATATAGAAATACAGAAAATACGTTGGATGCCCTTAAATTCACTTGATCTGATACAGTAGCTGACCAGACAGAACGTGAAATGATGTCCTTTTTCATTATCAGACAAAGCTGTGAAGGCAGATGACCTTGTGCTAAAATGTAAAAGATGATGAAACCGCTGCATAAAAACAAAATCAAGCAGCGCTCAAAGTGTTAGAAAATAGCCAAAAATGTCACATTTCCGATAACCCAACCTGTCTTCTCCTGCACATATTAGACACAGAAGAGCATGCACAGAGTTTAACCTCAAACAGACGCCAAACTGAGCTTTGGCTCCATTACATAACACTGAAAAAGTCAACGTCACTTGTTGGTTTCGTCAACATTTTCAACAAACACTAATGTTAAATTGTATTTGGCCTGAACAGCTTGCAGAGGCCCTGGATGTCTGGCTGAGACACAACATAATGAAATCATTTTCTGGGCCTTTAAACATGACACGTTTCTGTGTGTAGCTGCGTTCAGCCAGGAAACATCCCCATCTGTGTGTCTGTCAAACACTTGTGGACAAATGTTTCCATCAAGGTCAGCAGAAGACATTTTCATATTGTCCTCATATCGTCCTTGAGGATCAAAGTGTGACATCTGAGTGTGTGCTTGTTTCTTTTTCCAGTACACATTCAGAGTCTGGTCCTGAGATAGGAAAGCCAAGGTGCTCTTTGTGCACACTAAGTTTAAAAGAGTCAGCAGGTGTTGAAGCTAGCTGCCAGAATAAAAGCCTTTTAGAAAACATGAAAGCAAGCCTCCTTCGCTTTGGACTTGGTAATTATGGGGAGGTCACATATCATCTGTTTCCAGACGGAGAGAATGCTTGACAGTCAAAATGAATTCAATTATAGTTTATGATGGTTTATAAATGTTCATTAAACTGAGGGACCTGACAAAATACACTAAAAACAACTAACTGTGGCATTCATCTCTGTAAATTTAGGGTATTTATTAGTTACTTTATGCATAAACGTACGAGTCGTCTTGGTAAAAACAAAAAGCTCCAATGATCCTAGGCTACTTCACAGGAAGAGGAAATCTTAAAAAATGTTAATGCAATGTAAATGAAATGTATCAACGTAAAACTAAAGTTAAATATCTATAAACCCAAGGGCACTTTGACAGTGGAAGGTACAGGTGAGTTTCTCTGCACAGTAAAAAGCAAGAACAGCAAATGAGTCACGCTCCTTTACCTTAACCGTAGCTGTCAGAGTCCCATTTAGCAAGGCACTTTACCCCCAGCTGCTGCTGCGGCGGCCGCCCTGAGTATGTTGCTGCGACAAAAGTGCATGCACGCTTCATCAACACTGCCTGGGTAAACAGCGGTTGGAAAATGTACTTTGCTAAAGCACTTTCTGAATAGTGACGAGGGAAATGTCTCGGGACTATTTTGCTCCCCCCAGGGTGCCGGCGCGGTCTGAGAATTAAGGCACATCCAGGCCGGCGTGGGTTTGCTTGACAGAGTTGTTTTTGCTCAAAACTGCAGATGTTAACTTTTATTTACATGCTTTCATTTACAGGATTTTCTCCTCCAACCCCCGCTTCATTTCTCATGTGGTGGCTGTTCCCACTGTGAGCCACCTCAGGCTGTGGGACAAGTTGTTTACCATTCACATGACTCAAATCCTTCCAGTTCACACTCAAATTATCCGACTGCAGCACGGCTGAAGTGGAAAGAAATCATGTTGAGGGCCAAGGTCCCAAAGAGGCACTAATCAATCAGATTGCGATTGACTCTGGCTGTTTAGGAAATTACATTTTTGTTCCTTTCAGCTTGAACAAAGCTTAATGATGCAGCAACCAGCCGAGGGATGCTCCGTTTGTAATGTGCATCATTTGAGCTTAATAGCTGTTGCAGCAGTGTAACAGTAATGCCGGACAATTTTCCTTAACATTTATTTCTGCAGTAAAGGCTTTTGTTGAGCATGAATGTTTCTGCAGCAGTGTAACAGCTGTAATATCGGAGAATGGCTCCAGTTTTACACCTTTATGGACTGTATCTCTCGGCCCAAGGACAGTTCAGTGATTGTGAACTTTCAGCTGCACCAGTGACGAAGGAGTCGTCAAATCAAGTCATTTATTTAAACAAAAATGTGATAAATTGTCTGATTCCAGCCTCTCAAATGGGAGAATTTACTGCTGGTCTCTGTTCTTTATCATCATATTCACTATATTTGAGTTTTGGACGATTGTCTGTTTGTCTGTTAGTCTGTGTTTTCATCATCAGGTGATTTTTTTACCTTTAGGAAAAAGGGATGCAGTTTCACAGTTCCTGACTTAACCAGGTGGAGAGATTCTTATTCTCATTAGCCAAAAGACAAAACACAACATGAGAGGAATGACCAAGTCAACGTCATCCTCAAAGCAATTTCAGTCAAAAGCAACTGGACTTGGTTATTTGTCTAGGAAGACGTTTCACCTCTCATCCAAGAGGCTTCATCAGTTCATGTACACATCTGACCAGGCTGGGACTGGACCAGGACCAGGACCAGGACCAGGACCAGGACCAGGCTGGGACTGGACCAGGACCAGGACCAGGCTGGGACTGGACCAGGACCAGGCAGGGACTGGACCAGGACCAGGCAGGGACTGGACCAGGACCAGGACCAGGACCAGGACGAGGCAGGGACTGGCCCAACTACCTGGTGTGGAGATCCAGGTATTTAACCTCTCACAAGGCCGATGGTGTCACTGGAACCCTTTGTGGTCAAGTGCCAACGACCGTCATTACATTGACAGTCGTTTGGTGGGAAGTTGGTTTTGACTTCGTTAGTGCTCTACTGAGTCTTAACGACAATTCAACGTCATGTCAAAGAAATCATTTTAGGCTTCTGCCAGGTCAGTGTGAAATGTTATTATTGTTATTATCCATGTGTCTATCACAGCACTATTTTTAAAAACAATAACAAATAAATTCTGTTCATTCCAACACTACTTACTTACTACTTATACCATAAACCAATGAGAAATAAAAACATGACTGGTCTTACCATCATAAGTTCCCTCTGGAAGGACTTCCTCTCCTTGTTCTCCGTGTTCGTACACTCCTCTTTGAGTTTCTCCAGAACCGACGCCACCCTCTCCGGCTCATTGTCCAGCTCTGTCCGGCAAAAGTAATTCAGCGGCAAATTCCCGTACCCCAGGGCGTCAGCAAACGTCCTCCAGCTGCCCAAATTCTCCATTAAAACCGTCCTCACTGTTGCATAGATGTACGTAAGAAATTTGCAAGGCTTCAGGGTCTGCTCCAGCAGCATTGTGGTTGTTAGATCTGGCCCACACCAATAAATGGGCTTCACCTTACCCAGAACTAAAACGTTCTTGGCATGGACAAGGCCTATCTTCCCCTGATAGTAGCTGATGTACCACTCTTTGGTCCGCAGCTGCCCTCGCAATTTGATTTTCTCCTCACTGAGCAACGCAATAACATCCCCCTTTTTGTACTCCAACAGATACGTGCTCTTGTGCTGCCTAATCACTGTTTTGATCAACTTGCCAAATTTAAGGCTGGTAATGCACCGGTCCTGAAATTTTGGGTATTTGGAAGTGACAGCCAGTGGTGAGAGGACAATCTTATCCACATCCTTCTTTTTTAAAAACCTCCTCTGGCCTGTTATCTTCCCTCCGGTCTTTGGCGGTGGCGTTGGGGTTTGGACGCAGAACTGGGTGAGGATACAGTCAAGTGCGTCCTTGACTTGGACCCTGAGAGTGAAGTCTGAGATACTGTTGGGGTTGTGTGATGTGATCATATACAGGAGCCTGCTGACTTTCCCCAGTTTGACCTGAAATCCCCGAATCATCCCCGCACTCTCACTCGCCTTCACCTGATAGTTGGACATGTTGGAGTACAATCCCACCTGGAGGTCCTGAGGGAACCCCAGCACAAACTGGTGCTTCCCCCAAAGCTGGAGGGCCACTGGCGGACTGGAGCTTGCCTGTCGCCCCACCTCGTTTACCAACAATGTATTGGGAGCGCAGTCATGCCCAAACATGGCCACGACTGTCTTGAAGGAAGGGTGAATGTGCTTGGGTCCGTAGACGCCCAAAGTTACTTTCCTCTGCACATGGTCCCAAACAGTAGTATTGTGGCTGAGGTACTGTGACTGAACCACAACAGCCACATACATGCAAGGCTCTAGACTATCCAGCTGCACCTGTACTGTGTCCTTGTAAATGTAAGCATTAGGAATGGGCATGTAAGGCCCTTCTTTGCAGTCACTTCGAACACAAAGGACCTCTGCAGTGTGACAACTCTCCTTCTTGACAGTAACTAATACTTTTATCTCCAATGTGATAAAGGACTTGGTCTCCATGTTGCTCAGCTTGATCTCCACCACGGGGCTGACAGTGGAGCAGTGGTCACCGTTGAGCTCCAGAGGAGGGTCTAGTAAGGCTTTCATGGAGATCTGCTGGTGGTCTCCGTGGCTGACGTGGCCTTCAGGGATGTGTATGCTGATTTGGGTGTTCGGGAGCTGAACGACTCCTCCGTTACTGTCCAACCTGCACACGATGTTTGTCTCCACCGGCTGTGTCTGGCCCCACCCAGGACTCTGGCCCAGGGAGTCAAGGTCATGGCAAGACCTGGCTAGCTTTCTGTGGTTCAACCAAGCAGTCCTAAAGTCCTCCCTGCTCTGAAACTGTTCCGGTGACGGAGCCTTTAGGCCTGTGAAGAATCCCGAAGAAGGTAAGGTGGGATTTGACTGCGCCTGCAGGACTGAAAGTTCTGAGAGACTGTGGGAACGCTTACTCCTGAAGAATGGGTTATCCCTGTGGAGGTTTGGTAGCTTCTCTTGGTTTGGGCTGGTGGGGGTTGTAGTGTTAATGTGTCCGCTGCTGAACCCATTGGTCATGACTGTACTCGTGTTAAAGTTTGATGGAGATGCCAGTGCATCAAACAGAATAAGGTCTGTTGAGTTTCTTACACCTAAATCTTTGCAGTTTTGACCTAATGGACGAATAACAGGGTTCACAGAGAAGAGACTGTTGTTGTAAATTGGAGAAGGCTTAAGGGCCGTACCTGTCCACTCCCCCAGACCTCCAAACTCCTTCGACCCGTCCTCGTAACTGTCAATCACCCCGCTGTCAATCATCCCACTGTCGCAAAGCGAAGAGTTCCTGAAGTTGAGCGGCTGGACGTAAGCTGCTGGAATGTAGCCCATTTCCTTGTTGTTGTGGGCGTACCACCACTCTCCACCGGACGTGTCCAACACATAGAGGCGATCACCTTTGAAGAACTTCAGCGTGGTGAAGCTGCTGGGGCAATAATCCTTTATGGCAACCACTTCCTGCGCGTCTCCATAGGAGGCTGAGGTGTCCAGCCTTAAGGCACTGGGAGAAGGCACTGAAAAGGAAAAAGACAGAATCTCTTGAAACAACTTTTTTTATTATTGTTTTTTGCAGGAGAAGTTGACAGCACAACAAAGGGACTGTGCATGAAAAGCATATTTAAAAAAGGACCTGGTAACAATAAAGAAGCAAACAGGAAAAAAACAAACAAATAAAACAAAAGAAGCAGACAAACATTCACATATTTCACTTTCGTAAGATGAAAAAGAAAGGGATAAATGCATTATGAAGGGCTATGTGGCAAATCCTTGAAACTACTTTTGACCGCCTTCTGCCTTGAATGCAAAGTGGTTTTGTAACTGGTTTGTCATCATTTTAGAGTGCACGTAATCATTCAATTGCTGATTACTCAAAATACCACAGTTAACAGCACTTATCTCATAATTAGACACAGATATAATGGGCCAGTTGATGTAATGAGCTGATGCTACAACAGTTCAGCCATTAAGGGTCTGTGCCCAAATGGTTCGGTGGTTCAATTAACTGCAGTTTTAAAGGAAGCACTTGATGCTGGAGAAAAGGATGCCAGACAAAATAATCAAGACCTTGAATAATTCTGAACGCAACAACAATATTTTTTCAGATCACCAAGTGCATGTATGAGCAGATGAGCTGCATGCGTTTCTATTTTTAGTTCACATCATTAGCGTATATAGAGCATGTAAACAAAGAAGTGCAACCAGTGAAGTGAAAGAGCCAGAGAAGCTGCTGTTTCCAACATACGACTGAATAACGTGACTATAATTATAACTACACATGCTAGAGATATTGGATGACCTTTGATTAGTTCTTCTTATCAATCATAACTGAAATACAGAACACAACAGTGCATAAGTGTGGATACAGAGAAATACTGACCTTTAACATCGTTAAGACTGGCCCCAGTGACCCCTTCACTAAGGTCGATGAGCGTCCCCTCAGACTTGCAACGAGGGAGGATGTGATTGTTGTTGGTCACTCTGACTATGCGATGGGCAGCCATGACCGGTACAACCCGGAATTTGCTCATTGGCAGCTCTTCATCTGAATGGGACACAAACAAAACATGTCAGGGAGGATGCTCGCTCCAAACAACCAATTTTAAGCACATCTGCATTCAGGCGTTCAGCCAATGCTCAAATCTAGAGCTAATTTCCAAAAGCAGCGCTGGAGTAGGAAGCTTAATTTTCTAGCTCACTAACAGTTAAAGGGTGCAAAGGTCAAAGCTGCAGCAGCAGAAAATAAGACGATAAATATCACTGCACTTCTGAATATGTGCTGGGGAAAGAAATGACTCCCGGCTGAACGGGGAAAGGTGTTTTTTTTCTAAATCGAAGCAAAGAGCACGAGCGAGAAATAGAGTGAGATGGAGAGAGTTGTGATTTAGGAGGAGAGCAATCGAAGAGCAATAACCAAATGAAACAAAAACAGATTTCAGTTCCGAGTGAAAATGACAATGTAGAAGGTCAGAAACATAGACAGACAAAAGCCTCTCAGGATCTAATATCTAATGTGTCTGGGTGGCTGTGGCTTGGTGGAAGAGTGGGTCGTCCTCTGTTTGAGAGATTGGTGGTTTGATCCCCATCTCCCCCCGGTCCACATGTCGAAGTGTCCTTGGGCAAGACACTGAACCCTGAATTGCTCCCCGTGCTGCGCATGTGTGTGTAAATGTGTGTGAATGGTCAGATTAGATGGTCTGTAGATGTCCACTGCCATCAGTGTGAATGTCTGTGTGAACGGGTGAATGTGACAAACACTGTGAAGCGCCTTGAGTAGTCACATGACCCAGAAAGGCGCTATATAAGTACAAGTCCATTTACCATTTACCATCTTTCCTACCAAGAACAATTCAAAGCTCCAGTAGTAATCTCTGCCTCCAGGGGTTCAACCCGGCATCCATCGTTCGCTGCTTTTGGCTGTGTGCTCTGCATGTTTGGAGGATTTAAATATGTGATTGTGTTAACCAAGTTACTGATTTCCTTTTCAGCAGTGAGATGTGATTCAGGTTGTGTATGAAAACACAGTCAGCAGAGGACTGCATGATGATTAGAGAAGCAGCAAAACGTTCTTCCCTTCAGCCACAAGAAACTGTTATCCTTCCTGCAGGAAGTGGCGAGCCGCGGCAGAGGGAACATTTGCATTTGTGCACTAATGATGCCGTTTAAATCTGATTAAAGCAACACTGACTGTAAAGGCCTCCGCTGATTAGCCTCATCAGAGCTTAAATGTTTGGATTTCTGCTCTGTTTTCACATTAAACCTTGGGGATTTTCAGGAGCAGGTGGTTGTTTTTCGTAAAGTACAGCACTTCACTGTGTGAAGAGCATCTTCTGTTTTCAGACAACACTGAGAATATCACACAGTAAATGTTCAATTATTTACAAGGAGACGACAAGCACTGGATACACACATCAGTGCACACACCCCAAAATAACCAAGGGGTCGTTAAGGTTCCTTTGACATCTTACTGCATCATGTTCCTCAAATTAAAAAACGAAAAAATAACTTTTTTCAGGGAACATGCACAAGAAAGGGAGGAGGCCTCGGGGAAGACCCAGGACCAGGTGGAGAGATTAGATCTCCACACTGGCCTGGGAACGCCTCAGGATCCCCCAGTTAGAGCTGGTTAATGTGGCCCGGGAAAGGGAAGTTTGGGGTCCCCTACTGGAGCTGCTGCCCCCGAGACCTGATCCAGGATCAGAGGCTGAAGATGAGATGAGATGCACAAGAAATTGCAGAGGTCTTCATTTGGGTAAGTTACTTTTCTCAGCAGGTGATGCTGTTACATTACTGCTTTTTAGTGGCTGTTATCTTGTAATGTAAGTTACTTTTAAAAGGAAATATGACGTTCTATGGTTTGTTTTTTCCCAGCACAGCAGCCTGTTTAAACAGTGAAAGAGTCACGACTTTACGTCTAATTCCTTCTTCATCCATATCCCCTTTATCCTGTTTCCATCAGTCTCAACAAGATGATACAAAATGACTCTGTTGCTTTGCTTTCTCTGCTTTCGATGCTGCACGACAGACCTTTAGTCTGCAGCTTTACAATTGAGCATCAACATGACAAAGACTGGGACGGTTTGTGAGCAGCTCCCCCGGGGGCTGCAGCAGAGCTTCACTCTAGGATGCAGAGCATGCAGCAAAAAGAAAGTGGGGTTTGTTTATCTGTTGGAATAGGATCTCACAGTGAAAGCCAGCCAAACTCCGCTGAGGTGACATTTTATTTTCTCGCACCCTCTCTGTTTGTAAGCGACCGGTCCCCCCGTCGATAAAACCCCTCCTCCCTCTCAAAAGTGAGCACTCAGCGGGCAGCCGGAGCGATGCTGCGATCAATAACAAGCCAGCAGACAAAGACACTGTCACCGGCTTTGATAGAACATGCAGGCAATCCCCGGTGACTGCAACAGGAGGTGAGGGCGGTTCTGACAGATACACAGGAAGAAAGAGAAGAGGAGGAATTGGAAACGCAGCAAGAGCTTCAGTCCAGAGAAAAGTGGATTCCTCAGAACGCCCCCCTGCAGAACCAGAGGTCGGGCCCTCTTCCACTGCATTAGCTCTGATCCTGAACCAGTTCTGTTCATGATGCTACGAGTCCAAGCAGCCCACATTTCCACCAGTTTGGAGTGGAACCACTATGATCAAGGATGTGTCATGGACAGAGTTGACGGGAGTAATTCTTAAAACAGAACCTGCACTGACCTGCATTTGACCTCGTTACACACAGGATTCTTGCTTTTTGAATAACAAGACAAAGTACAGACAGCATTTGGGAAATTAAAGACTTCACGTTAGCGGAAAGATTTCAGTTACAAAGGACGCTCTCCGGGGACCTCAGCAAACTGCTGGAGGGCTTGTCGGTCAGCCTTCCTCAAAATTGGAAACAAGAATATTTTTCCCCCCACTGGTGCGTTGATATCTGAGTCGGTGCAATACTCCGCGTTATTAACTCATTTCAGTCGGACTGACAGAGTGGAGGAGCAGTGAGTCGGAAGTTTAATTAGCCGAGAGCCGGCCGGTCCTAATCCCTGGATGAATATTGCTATAATAACCATTTCCAGCAGCCATATGCTCACAGAGAGTCTGTGGTTTTTCCATCACAGCTGTTTAAGATGAGCAGATTACAGGACAGGCTAAAATCACAGCAAACAGACCAGAGAGGCATGATTCCTCACTCTTCCTTTCATGAAATGAAACAAAAACCAACTCTAATGGCTTGTTAGCTGATTGGACAAATCCTTAAGGACATGTGTCACAAGTTCAAGGTTTGAATATTAATGATCACTTTCCGTCCTGGTGCTCCGTTGTTTATTGCATCCTCCTCATCATTGATCAGTTCGATCTACTTCTACTGTGTCTTCCTCCGTGCACTGGGACAAAATCAATGACCCTAAACATGACACACACTCATGGAAGCACCGTCCACACTTCCTTTGACTGTAAAGTCCACGAACAGTCAGCTCGGTCGTCCATGCTGCGAGAACATAGACACATTAGGTCTGCTTGAGTCAGGGAGCTACGGCCGCCTCCGTACCGTGCCCCAGCACGTGTCACGGCTAAAGTCTGGTTCCTTTGACCAGTGTGAATGCAACCGTACCACGTCTAGGAGCGGCACGCTTGCCGTCCACTGCCCGTTTGGGAGAGGTGGGCTTTAGTAAAGCACGTCTGCACGTGTACGAGCACGAGCTTGCGCACGTGTACGAGCACAAGGCCTACGGCGGCTCTGAGGTCATTTCCTGTGCGCCTGTTGGGACGTAGAAAAAAGAAGGAGGGACCATGCGCGGACATTTATAACAATGGCGGTGAAAGGTTCACGTTGGTGTGATGCGGAGGTGGAGTGTTTACTGCAGATTTGGTCGATGAAAAGATTCAAAAACAGTCGACAAAACGCACAAAAACTCCGAGGTCTACGGAAAGATCTGGAAACAAAGCCACGCATCGCCATGACGTCATCAATGCGGTGACGTGTTACGGCGTGATGACGTATAGGCAGCAAGAAGCATTCTCCGAGGCCCAGGTAGTGTGAGTACAAACGGGCCTGGAGGGGGGACAAGGACCCTAAAGCACGGGGCACGGGACGGAGGCACAGTGGGCGGGCGCCCTAAGTGGAAGTCATGTTGTGGCCTAGGACAATGCAGCGACGCAAAACAACCATAAAGAAATGTAAGACTACTTAAAAAAAAGGTGCAAAACGACGACGTAGAAACGCCAAACACACATGGAAGAAGTGGCAGGTTTGACCCCGTCCTCTCTCGTGTCTGCTCTTACGCCATGTTCCTGCAGGCTGAGTGTGTGTGCGAGTCTTTGTGAACGTCCTGCTGCAGCTTTGTGACATGTTCAGGGGTTTATTCATCACCCTGCAGAAAAAGCTTGGCATGTGGTCAAGTATATTAGTGCCGCTCTGCCCTGGCTGCCACCGCTCATCACCGGGGAAATTCATCCTTTAAATATCACAATGGCTCCTCTCCCTCCCCCCTGGATGAATTCACAGGTGAATTAGCCACTAAGTGCCAAAGGAGATTCCTCAGGCGCGGAGAGGTTCAGACGGAGGAAGCAGCAGTGTCTGTGTTTTAATGCTTTCATTTACCTTCAGCGTCTCGGAGGAGCCACTCATAAATAACAGATGGATGATAAAAACATGCCTCATAATCACCACATTAAACTCCATTTATAACTCAATGACTCGTTTGAACTGATGACGTAGAGCTGAGAACACAAGTTATCATCATTTCACCACTGAAAACATTTATTAAAAAGGTGCAATGTGCAAAAAGCCGATGACGAGCGGAGTGAAAGAGTAACATCTCTGCGTTGTGTTGCACAGAAATCAACTGAAATCCAATCGGGGATGTTCTCGTGCAGCCAAGTCTCCGTTATCACCGTGTGCACCATCATCGCAGCGGTACGTGCTGTGGTCTGGCTCATGTCGCGCGGCTTGTTGATGAAAGAGCGAGCACTGGCGAGAACGATGCTGCGGACACCCGAGGTCTGTAGTCGGCTTGTGCGTTTCCCGATCGGTTCCACTTGGTGGCGATAGGTGTCGTCATCTTTGCGTTCCTTGGAAGACGGCGGCTTTCCTCCTTTATCACTCTGTGACCTCACAGTCTTTAAACTTTATCAAGGTCTGCCTTTACTTTTCTTCTTACTGACACGGCAGAGCCTTCTGCGTACAGATACGGAGCAAACGCTGCAGTACCACCTGAAATGGTGGGGGCAGTGTCGGCCACCGGACACAAAAAAGAGGCGTGAATATCAGGAGCGAGCGAGTCATCGAAGCCCCGACGGACGTCCTGAAACACTGAAAGAGACGTTGGTCGTCACTTTGTCTCATCTGTCAAACCAACGTGTGGAATTCTCCGTCCACACTCTGGGACGTCTTTAGTGTCTCACAGACCACCGCCGTCTACAACGCTGCCGCCATTTTGACTCAGGATGCTTCTCTCCTCCATCACCTCCATCTTTGTTGGGATCAAACTTTACTGGAGGAACTTTTGAATGTGAGCGACGCCCTCTAGTGGATGTTTGATCAACTTCCGTTCAGCGTAGAGGAGCATGAAAGCACGAGGACAGAGACGAGGAGAACGGTGATAACGTACGTCTTTATTTACGCATGAAATGGAGCAGAAATGAGCCTTTCACAAAGCAGCTAGGGTGCATACGGGTACACGCGCCCCCTACTGGACCAGAGCGGAGCACCTGGATTATGTAGGAGCAACAGGCAGACTTGCCCCGTACAGTCACTTTTAGAGTTGGACCCTCGCGAACACACAGACGTGGAAACACAGAAGACGTCGTAGGGGCAAGCAGCATCTTAAACCATGAATCTCAGTGACATGTTTGAGGACACAGCATTAATTAAGTATATATTTGATTAATGGTCTGCGTCTCTTTTAGTTTGTGGCCTTTCGCCCTGAAATGGAGTCGCATAAATAAAAGGAGCACATGTTTTTAGTG